>NC_051271.1:6197500-6355000 GCF_015220745.1 Sebastes umbrosus
TGTGTGGGTAAGATGCTTTCCTTTGCTATCCTTTCACACCCTAGATGAGTCCTACGCTTTTAATCCTACACTTGCTAATATAACAAATTGAATGAATGAATGATATATATATAGTCTGGAGTTTCTTCTCTTTGATAAGATAAAAAAAATAAAACATTTACAAAAAAATAAATAATCTTTTTATAAATCAGAGGAAGTTAGAAGCCTTTATTCATACACCACAGAGGTCCGGGTCACTTGCTAGATGTCGTCCTGCAGCACCACAGTAAATGTTGGGACTATAACAGCATTTAAAGGTTTCTAAAGCATCAAAGCTATACTGCTGCTCTAACAATATTATCTTTCTTATATTATAGCAGGTGGCATTGAGATTAATAAATATGTTCAAATACCAATGAAGGACCAGTGACAGTGTTTAGTTTTCAGTTTCCTGTTGTGGCTCAGTTTGTTGAGATAAATATCATGGAATTGTAAAATTCAGAGTTTCAATGCGGGAGTGGGACCTTTGAGTCCAGAATCGACATAATCCAATACAACACCATTACCTTAAAGACAATACCACTCTGACGCAGTCTTAAAGCACACTGACACGTAAAGACTCATTAAAGTAAGATGTGCTGCAGGGCTGTGTGAATAAATTAGACATTGTCACTTTGTCCTATTCCTGTACGGTATTATGACCATAGAGCAGTTTTTAGATCTCAGACATTAGGATTTGACGTCCATTGGCATGTCCCATACATACTCACATCCAAATATTTGAAAAAGGGTTGAACACGTCTCACCAAATAACATCTCTCTCACTAACTTACTACCTCTGTCGCTTTTGGCCTCTAGTTTGTATGTTGTCATGAAATTTGACAGTCTTCCCTCTTGCCACATGCACCTGTAATTCATCCTCTGAGTATTTGGAATTTATATGACATACTGAAATTACTTTTATTATTCTGTTAAAATATATTAGAGTGCGTATGTCTGATTTAACACTGTCGGACACTGCTATGTGGCATTTAATGTAATTTGGCTTACTTGTGCATTTGTGATTCTGTTACTTGGTTTTGTACGTTTAGTTCTGACTCAACAGTTCCTTGACTAGTCAGGTAAACACACTCATTTCTTGTTTCAAAACATCCACACAGTCTGCCCATGTATGTGTGAGGACTTGTGACCTGTCTGGCCACAGAGGCAAGGTATATATATAGTTGACCATGAGTCCTGAACACACGCTGAGGACGGGTGCTCTGATCAAGACCTTCCACCTTCGGGGTTCACTTAGTGCGCAACATCTTCTCATTCTGAAGGCTGGTGAGTTGAGCCTTCAAATCAGCTTTCGTACATTTTTGTGGTGCAGTTCATTGTTGTTGACTTGTTTCATGTGTGTGTGCGTAGATTCAACAGTTTTCCTGACCGCAGTGATGAAGGGTAACATGCTGATCTTTGCTCCATTCTGTTTGCTCCTTTGCTGCATGCTGCCTGCAGACGCCATGACGGTGAGTGGAGCATGTGGAAATCGGTTTCTCAAAAATGTATAAAATGTTAACAGTGAACCACATCAGAAAAAGTTTAAAGGTAGAATTGATAACTTTGGACAGCCTGATGGAGACAACAGTGTCAAACTCAGGTGATTTTTCCACATTAACTGGCAACTTGATCACTGACGACACAGAGATACTGAAGTCGTTATACTACTGCCTCACAAGCCTTGAAGTTAGAAGTGGGAACCGAACATCTTCCACAGAGTTAAATAAAACATTCATTTTGGATCCACAAACATTTTTTAAATGATTATTTCATAGTCATAATAATGTTTTTGAGGAAAAGTCATACTTTTCTTCTGCACTTTACTAAAAGCTCTATGGATGTAATATTTTTTTTAATTATTTGTCTACATTAAAATGTTATCAATATAATCTTTAACGATCAATGCTCTTAATTTAGAGATCAAGTGCATGAGTGTAAATAAAATGCGTTCAAACAGATTGAAGGACCAGTTATCATAAACAGAACCTGCATTTTGCATATAGCATTTGTTGCATGGGTATAACCATTGTTCTCCTGTTGATTATATATTCTTATTAGGGCTGTCAATCGATTAAAATATTTAATCGCGATTAAGCGTATGATTATCCATCGTTAATCAGGATTAATCGTAAATTAATTGCACATCTTTTATCTGTTCAAAATGTACCAAAAAGGGAGATTTGTCAAGTATTTAATACTCTTATCAACATGGGTAAATATGCAGCTTTATGCAAATGTATGTATATATTTATTATTGGAAATCAATTAACAACATAAAACAAAGACAAATATTGTCCAGAAACCCTCACAGGTACTGCATTTAGCATAAAACAATATGCTCAAATCATAACATGGCAAATTGCAGCCCAACAAGCAACAACAGCTGTCAGTGTGTCAGTGTGCTGACTTGACTATAACTTGCCCCAAACTGCTTGTGATTATCATAAAGTGGGCATGTCTGTAAAGGGGACGCTCTTGGGTACCCATAGAACCCATTTTAACTCACATACCTTCAGGTCAGAGGTCAAGTCAGTTTTTCCGAGACACAATTTAGCGCAAGTTTGAAATGTTTTTTTAGCCTCCTTCGCAACAAGTTAATATGACATGGTTACTACAAATGGATTCCTTAGGTTTTTAGTTTCATATGATACCAGTATCTTCACCCTAGCTTTAAAACTGATCCTGCTACAACCTAGAAATCACAAGTTGCGTTAATGCGTTAAAGAAATTAGTGGGGTTAAAATTAATTTGCGTTAACGTGTTATTATCAAATTCACTTTGACAGCCCTGGTACTTATGACACAAAGAGGGACATTGTGCAAGTGTTAGCAGTTGTTTTAGTTGCAGAGTTACTTGGATACCAAATTTTGAGGGTTCAGGCCTCCTCTATAAAATGTGGGGGTAAAAGGTTTCTATATAGACACTCATAGTAATAAAGGACGGTTTTAACAGTGTCTGTTTAATTATGTTTGTCTTTGTTTCCCTTTTAGATCCGCTTCGACTTCACTCTACGAGATACCAACCAGGACATCCCATTGAGCATGGTTGAAGATTCGGTTGATGACATGTATTTTGGCTGCGATGACGCTATGATGGAAACAGTCAAGAACAAATACATTGAAGAAGAAACGAACAAGGGCCCATTTTTAGTTGCCTGGAAGGAGGCAAAAGTTTGTGTTGACGAGAAATTTGAACAGAGAAAGGATAAGGCTCTAACCAAAGATCACATGCACGCAATCTGTGTTTATACAGGTGATCATTTGTACACAGACTTCAATACTGCAGTCCGAACAAAAAGGAACATCTATGGTTCCTCATTCCAGTTCCGCTCTTTACATTACCTGCTGACATCTGCCATAAAGATCTTGAATAACAATTACTGTCACACTACTTACAGACGAGTCCGTGCTAGTTTTACTGGCGAAAAACACCAAATAATTCGGTTTGGCTCCTTTGCCTCCAGCTCTTACAAAACAGACTTGACAGAGTTTGGTAATGAGACCTGCTTTAAAATCAAGACCTGTTCAGGTGCTTCTTTGAAAAACTATTCAGCTTATGATGACAGAGAGGCAGAGGTGCTCATCCCTCCCTACGAGATGTTCAATATTACTGAGATAAGTAATGGTCAGGGTAAATTTCAAGATCTGAAAGATTGTGAAAGGGTCTTTGTCTTGGAGAGTGCCGGGGTAGAGAGCAGACTGAACTGCAAAGTTGTGCATAATGGGTGAGCGCCGAGTGGTTCTTCTCTAACTACTGGGAGAAAGCATTCTTCCATCTTTAAACCTTCTAACTCTCTTAGCACAACTGAATTAATTAGATAATATACAACATATAGCTACACATTCTCTACGATCCTTAACTTTATGCTTAGGGTTTGTTTGATCACTGTGGGCTTATGTTTTACACATTTCTCCAGCAACATATTATTTACTTTGTACAATTATTTTTTGAGACTTGTGTTGTTGGAATTTATTGAAGAAAAATTCACAAATTCCTGCTCTTGCTAAATGAATACTTGCCATTAAACTGCTAAATGCAACAATGTTTCTTGTGTGCTCTCATTTCCCTGTGTAATGTTTTATTCACCTGCTTACACTAAAGTTCAAAACCTAAATCTCACAGCTTGTGTTATCACAGAAGACAATCATTTTTATATTTCTAAATGTTAAATATATAGGTTGCGATGTGTTGGTGTGGCAGCTTTTGAGCTGCTGGAAGGCACCTTTGACAGAGTTGAGCTGAGTAACAGAAAGTTCTATTTTCCCCTATTCAAACATATCTATCATTTATGGGTTAAGTAGTTCCAAAGACCACATAATCTAACTACAAGTACATTTTCATTATAGCTCTAATCTACATCAACGGAGACAGAGTGGAAAGAGTGTCGAGCTTCAGGTTACTCGGTATTCACATCTCAGAAGACCTCACATGGTCCACTAACACCACTGCACTTGTTAAGAAAGCACAACAAAGGCTGTTTTTCTTGAGGACGCTGAGGAAAGCTGGTCTGTCCCAACTACTGCTAGTGACTTTCTATTGTTGCACCATGGACAGCATCCTCACAAACTGTTTCTCTGTGTGGTACATCAGCTGCACAGCAGCCGACAGGAAAGCACTGTTATAGAGTTATGACAGTTATGGAAGGCCCCCCTTCCATAACTACATGGACTAGATGCACTTTATTTTAATTGTATTTTATCATGCACTTTAACCTTGACTGCAATTGCACTTTGAACTGCATTTGTTTTATGACTTTTATATTGTTTCAGATTGTCTATTTACTTTTACTGCCCTTCATGACAGTTTGTAAATACAACACTGGTCACTAACCTCATAGCTGTCTTCATACAGTACCCTATATTTATAGACTGTCTTTTAATGCATCGTGTATGTGATGGGGAGTTGCAAACTCAATTTCGTTGTACCTGTACAATGACAATAAAGGAAATCTAATCTAATCTAATTATGAGGCATCTCAGCCACAGGAGTTTCCGTTCCCGTTCTTGCAGCAAGATGATTAACAGCAGCAGCAAGCTGCATTTGCTGCTTCTTGATATGTTCCAACAAAGTAAGAACGTGCAGCTGAGCCGTTACAAAAAGAGTTGAGAAACAATTGTATTGAAAGTGTAGCTACTTTGAGCTGTTATAAAGGATATGTATTTTCCCCCATTCAAACATATCTATCATTTATGGGTTAAGTAGTTCCAAAGACCACATTATCTAACTACAAGTACATTTTCACAATAGCTCTTATAATCTGTTATATGGTCACAAAGTGTTTTAATATGATTTTACCAGAGCAAGGAACAGGTCCAGTGCCGGTCCTCCCCAGTCTGAAAGTGGGAATAAAACAATGGCCTTGGTAATCATCTGAGAGAGCAGTGGCCAAGATCCAGCGCCCAGGACATGAGGACATGTGTCTCGTAGGAGGAGGATAATGTGACACTGGAGCTGAGGAGAGGAAAGTTAAACACATTATTTTTTCTAAAAGGCGAGCACTTTGATAAGCACAGCCTAATAACATAATTTGGGGTTACTGAGGTCAAGAGAATTTGACCTTTGTATATATATCTGATTTGCCCATGGATAGTTCCAGCATAAAGACCACAAAAAGAGCTTTAAAATTATATATTATATGACTAACAACAATAACAACATTTCTTATCAGAAAAAACATAACTTTGTGCAGTTTATATCTGATAGGATGTTCAGAACTTTGCATTGGATTCTGTTATTGGGGCAGGAGAAACACAAAATAATACGAAAACTCAAAAAACTTTCCTAAGAAATGTATTCTTTACCAGGTTTATCCATTATTTTATATTTTCCCACTCTTACCTCATTGTCAATGTAAACATGTTACAACTGATGAGGTCCCGATTCAGTAGCAATATTCTGTAGCAGAAAAAATTATGTCTACCCTTATGTTTTGATGGTCAAGGGTTATAATGATACCATTTATGGTTCTGTATACAGCGCCTGACTGGGCCCTATCAGCATCAGAGCAGTAAAACCGGTGTGATTGTAACTCGGATCTCACGGTTTGGAGGCGGATCCGGCCCAGAGTCAGCTCTTATCTGGGGTATCGTAAATTTTTGTGATGCAGTTCATTGTTGTTGACTTGTTTCGTGTGTGTGCGTGAACACACGCTGAGGATGGGTGTTCTGATCAAGACCTTCCACCTTCGGGGTTCACTTAGTGCGCAACATCTTCTCATTCTGAAAGACTGAAAGTTGGTGAGTTGAGCTTTCAAATCAGCTTTCGTACATTTTTGTGATGCAGTTCATTGTTGTTGATTTGTTTCGTGTGTGTGTGCGTAGATTCAACAGTTTTCCTGACTGCAGTGATGAAGGGTAACATGCTGATCTTTGCTCCATTCTGTTTGCTCCTTTGCTGGATGCTGCCTGCAGACGCCGTGCCGGTGAGTGGAGCATGTGAAAATCGGTTTCCCAAAAATGTATAAAATGTTAACAGTGAACCACATCAGAAAAAGTTTAAAGGTAGAATTGATAACTTTGGACAGCCTGACGGAGACAACAGTGTCAAACTCAACTGTTTTTTCCACATTAACTGGCAACTTGATCACTGACGACACAGAGATACTGAAGTCATTATACTACTGCCTCACAAGCCTTGAAGTTAGAAGTGGGAACTAAACGTCAGATATCTTACACAGAGTTAAATAAAACATTAATTTTGGACACGCCAAAACATTTTAAATGATTATTTCACAGTCATAATAATGTTTTTGAGGAAAAGTCATACTTTTATTCTGCACTTTACTAAAAGCTCTATGGATGTGTTATTTTTAAAAAATGATTATCAACATAAAAATGTTATCAATATAATCTTTAACGATCAATGCTCTTAATTTAGAGATCAAGTGCATGAGTGTAAATAAAATGCGATCAAACAGAATGAAGGACCAGTTATCATTAACAGAACCTGCATTTTGCATTTAGCATTTGTTGCATGGGTATAACCATTGTTCTGCTGTTGATTATATATTCTTATTAGGGCTATCAATTGATTAAAATATTTCATCGCGATTAATCACGATTGTCCATGTTAATCGTGATCAATCGTAAATTAATCACACATCTTTTAGCTGTTAAAAATGTACCTTAAAGGGAGATTTGTCAAGTATTTAATACTCTTATCAACATGGGAGTGGACAAATATGCTGCTTTATTCAAATGTATGTATATATTTATTATCGGAAATCATTTACCAACACCAAACAATGACAAATATTGTCCAGAAACCCTCACAGGTACTGCATTTAGCATAAAAAATATGCTCAAATCACAACATGGCAAACTCAAGAACCCAACAGGCAGCAACAGCTGTCAGTGTGTCAGTGTGCTGACTTGACTATGACTTGATCCAAACTGCATGGGATTATCATAAAGTGGGCATATCTGTTAAGGGGAGACTCAAAGCACCCATTTTCACTCACATATCTTGAGGTCAGAGGTCAAGGTGCTCATTTGAAAATGGCCATGCCAGTTTTTTTATCGCTAAAAGTTAGCGTAAGTTTGTTAAGTTATTTAGCATCCTTCGCAACAAGTTAGTATGACATGGTTACTACCAATGGGTTCCTTAGGTTTTTTGTGTCTGCATGACAGCTCGAAAGACAAACCTGTTCTCAATCCTCACTCAGGAAATTATTTTCACCATCCAGGCCAGGTTTCTATATAGACACTCATAGTAATAAAGGACGGTTTTAACAGTGTCTGTTTAATTATGTTTGTCTTTGTTTCCCTTTTAGATCTTCCCATTGAGCATGGTTGAAGATTCGGTTGATGACATGTATCGTGGCTGCGATGACGCTATGATGGAAACAGTCAAGAACAAATACTTTGAAGAAGAAACGACCAAGGGCCCATTTTCAGATGCCTGGAAGGAGGCAAAAGTTTGTGCTGACAAGAAATTTGAACAGAGAGAGAATAAGGCTCTAACCAAAGATCACATACTGGCAATCTGTGTCTATACAGGGAACGATGTGTACAAGGTTTTCAATGCTGCAGTCCGGACAAGTAGGAGCAAATATGGCTCCTCATTCCAGTTCCACTCTTTACATTACCTGCTGACATCTGCCATACAGATCTTGAATAGCAATAACAACTGTTACGATACTTACAGACGAGTCCATAATAGTTTTACTGGCAAAGAGAACCAAACAATTCGGTTTGGCTCCTTTACCTCCAGCTCTAAGAAAACACACTTGACACACTTTGGTAATGAGACCTGCTTTAAAATCAGGACCTGTTCAGGTGCTTATTTGAAAAACTATCCAGCTAAAAATAACAGACAGGCAGAGGTGCTCATCCCTCCCTACGAGAAGTTCACTGTGGTGAAAAGTGATAAATTTCCAGGTCTGGAAGATTGTAAAAAGTTCTTTGAGTTGGAGAGTGCCGGGGAAGAGAGCAGTCTGAACTGTAAACTTGCGCATTCAGGGGTACCACGCACCAGAAGGGGCATCAAAATTATGATTATCACCATACCAATAACAATATTAATGATGACGATAATGATGAAGCGTACAACTCCACAACCGTTGGCATCAATAGACCATAATAGCGTTACAACGGCCGTTCCTCATTTGCATCAAGTTGAGGGCTAGTTTACTTTACCTAAATCACGGCGTCCGACGCGACTCGCCGCCTCTCGAAACTCCAGAAAATCTTTTAAAATAAACGTTGTTTATCCAAAATAAAGACAGATTCAACAACTGCATGGCTTATTTCTCGCCTCAAATGTTTTCGGAAACACATTTCGGTAAACTATTTTCGTGAAATAAGAGAAGAAAGTTTCCAAATGAGCCTCCATATTGTTTCTGGTTTGAAAGCTGGGAACAGCAGCCCACGGAGGGAAAGCCTTCGTCCAATCAGGTGCCAAGTGTGTTGTGTCTAGTGGCAGCCCCGGTGGACACGTACCATGACAAACTCGAGCCTAGCTCGTCCAGACCGCCCGCGTGAGCAGTGTGTGGCGGCTGTGTTACCTGTTGTTTTTTATTTCGGCGTCCGTATTAACAGGTTAGAGCAACCACACAGCCTGTCTCAGCTGCGTCTCTTCTAGAGATTCAAGGTCTCCTCTACTTTTAGCGTGAGTGGCCATTATGAAAGGCATGTGCTCCTGACGTTCCCTGTGTGGACAAAGCGTTATGTGTGTGACTAATTGAACAGTTATTTTTCCAAACAAATATTTGTTTTTATTTGTTTTTGGGTTTTTTTTGGGGGGGGGGAGCACCATAAAGCAATTACACCTAGGACACCCAAATGGCTAGCAGCTAACTCTCTTAACGCAACTGAATTAATTAGATAATATACAACCTATAGCTACACATTCTCTACGATCCTTAACTTTATGCTTAGGGTTTGTTTGATCATTATGTGCTTATGTTTTACACACTTCTCCAGCAACATATTATTTACTTTGTACAATTATTTTTTGAGACTTGTATTGTTGGAATTCCTGCTCTTGCTAAATGAATACTTGACATTAAACTGCTAAATGCAACAGTGTTGCTTGTATGCTCTCATTTCCCTGTGTAATGTTTTATTCACCTGCTTACACTAAAGTTCAAAACCTAAATCTAACAGCTTGTGTTACACTCACAGAAGAAAATCATTTTTATATTTCTAAATGTTAAATATAGAAGTTGTGATGTGTTGGTGTGGCAGCTTTTGAGCTGCTGGAAGGCACCTTTGACAGAGTTGAGCTGAGTAACAGAAAGTAATGTAACAATTGTTTGCTGTTGAGTAAATGAAACCTAATTTAAAGTAACTTGGCCAACACTGGCCACTGGTGGGCAGCTGGAAATAATGGCAGGATAAATATTGTTATTATAAGTGCATCACCAATCACATGTATGTGTATGTGTATGTGAAAAAAAATATGAGGAAAACTAATATGCAGCTTAAGCAAATGCAGGTTTCTATGTCGACAAATTGTAGACAATGGTGCAACCATCACATTCTTAAAGAGTTAAAGTTTCAGAAGATTCACTGTGGTCGATTACAAATTTCTAAATTCTGTTCTTTTACTTTTAGTGTCATTGAATGGGTTAAAACCTGCAAAACCACCATTATGATCCTTTAAAGCAGCAGCGGGTAGAAATGGAGCAAATCTGATAAAAAAAGTTATTTTTATAAAACGGTCACTATATCCTGACAGTAGTGCATGAGACAGGTAATCTGAAAACAATCATGTGCCTCTGTGTCCTGCGGTGTCCTCCGGTGCTCCTAATGGCATCTGCAAGATTTCACAGACCGGAGGAAAACAACCAATCATAGCTGACGCAGGAGCCTGCCATCTCTGAGCAGCTGTCAATCACTAGCAAACTCTGATCAAACGGTCAAACTAGGCAGTGCTGATCAAATATGAATCAATATTCTGTTACTGTAATGCCTATTTCTCTCCTCAAATGTTTTCAGAATCATCTTGTAGTGTACTGTTTAGCTGTAAAATGAGAAAATTTGTGACCCGGCAGCCATGTTGAGAACAGTTGAGGAAATACCAAGCACCGCCCACCACCAACTTTCTCATTTTACAGCTAAACAGTACAAGACAAGATGTTTCTGAAAACATTTGAGGCGAGAAATAGACATTACAATAACAGAACAGTGATTCATATTTGATCAGGCCTACTTAGTCTGACCGTTTGATCGGAGTTTGGGAGTGACTGACAGCTGCCTCCGTTGAATGAACAGCCAATAGGAACGCTCTCTCTCTCTGAAATGACCTGTGATTGGCCAAAGTCTCCCTTCACGGGCTACATTTTTTTAAAGCCTGAAAACAGAGACATGAGGAGGAGCAGAAGTCTAGTTTTCTCTCAGAACACTTGAATTACAATATGCTGAAAGGTTATTATGGAATTTTTTGCCCAAGGATGCCAAAAATATTCTGCCAATTGCAGGTTTAAGTCTATCAAGAATGACTATATTTGATTACACTAAATACATCATTGCCAATTACAGCGTCCCAATGAGCGTGGTTGAAAATGCTCTTGATGACGCCCTTTACTGACTGTGATTAAACTGATGAAATTACATGTAGTGTAAATACATAAAAGACAACAAATATATATATATGAAAACATGTATGGAACAAGGTATAAGGTTGTGCAAAAACTGAACTAAAGCAGAGAACAGATTAGGATCACGGCAAACATCACAGTATGCATTTCCTGCACGCAATACTCCACCTTTCCATGGTTGCTGCATGCAGCTCTGTTTATCTTAATCTCCATTTACCACAATAGCTGATGAACACCAAACTCGCTTTAGTCAAATTGAGTGCACACATCGACAGGTTTTGCATGCCAGCGAATGATTTGTTTACTGATCATCAGGTGAAAACAGGTGTTTTGTGGATGATGTGATTAAAGCTGGAGCTCCTGCTGTACGTTTGAGAATAAACTTCCAACAAACTCGGGGAAACACAAGGTCAGTGCTTTCAGGTTTCTACTGTACACTTTATTTACCTTTCAAGTTAATGTGTGGAACAGTAAGTGAATGAAATGAAATAATTTTCTCTGGTTACATTTTGTTAGCAGAGTTGTCACGTATCATGTACATCTCTCTTCTCGTCTCTTTTCATCACTGCCTGTTTTCATTTTGTGAATTGTAGATTTTATTAGTAATTGCTCTTGACACCGTCAGAGCTTTAGTGCAGATTAGTTTAAAGAAAGTCAATTTAGTGATGCAGGCAAAAAGCATGATTACTGGACAGTTTATGCATTTCTCAAGCTTTTTTTAAACAGATTTTGAATATCGGCAAATAAATGAAGAAAAAACACGTCTATGTACAAGTCAATGACATATCTCACAATTTCCCCCATGACAACTAGATTTAACGGACTCTACTGAATTGAAGAGTTGAGTCAGAATGATGAAAATGCATACCTCTACACTACATTTCACTAGTTTTTCTTTCCCCCTTGTACTATTTTCCAGGAAACATGCAAAACCTCACAGCAAGAGAGAAGAACCTCACAGAGTGTGGTCTCTGTAGGAACTCTCCTGTCACCTATCCTGCAATTATGCCTTATGTCCTCATCTCTCTGCCCGCTAATGTCTGGGTGCTGTGGCTGATGATATCATCTCCTGTCTTCTGGACAGACAGGATGGAAGTGTCTGAGTTCCATTTGGTCATCATAGAGCTGCTTTATGGATTCCTGGGGGCACCTTTATTGACCATACAACATTTTTCCGAATATATAGTGGCAGACACGGTGAATAAACTCATCAACATAATGTTCACAGCCAGGATTCAATTCCAGGCCTCTCTCTGTGTAGAACGCTACCTTGCGGTCGTACACCCCATGCTGTACCTCAGGTACAAACCTCTGCGGTACAGAATGAGCATTTGTTGTGTTATTTGGATGGGAACCACCCTGGCTGGTATAGCCAAAATGTTCTTTTGCTCTGATAATGTGAACTCAATGGGCATGACCGCAATCTGTTTTTTGCTTGTCTTTATTGTCAACTCTTTCTGCTGCTTATCAGTTCTCAGGGCTCTGAAACAGCCCTCGCCAGGGGAAGGAGAGAGGGAGAGATCCAACTTGATCAAGAAAAGGGCTTTCAACTTGGTCCTGATCTTCCAGGTGACTACGTTTGTCGGCTTTGTGCCCTCGGTCACTATGTTCTTCCTGGTTGGGAAAATTGACATGGAAACACTGTGTATCTGGCAGCCATTGGCTTACAGTATGATGATTTGGCTTGGGTTGATCTATCCTCTCCTCTACCTCCGCAGGGCTGGGAAACACCTAGTTCCTAAGAAATTACGTATGTGTAAATTGTTTTAAGGAGCATCTACACTTGAAGTTATTTACAGTTTGTGAGATTGCTGTTCCCTCTTTTCTCTGCTGTACTGTACAGAATAATGCAACACATGAGTAGTCACCAACTCTGCTCTACGTTTTGCTAAGAAGCCCTCCCTGATAAGCTTTAAGCGCTGTAGTGCTTTTTTTTTTGACACAGCCTTCAAAAAGCGGGCAAACAATAGCTGTGTACACTATAATGTTACGCAAAAGACAATTTTCTTTATTTGTTTGTAACTATTTGGTATCAGATGAGTTTATGTATGTGTATTGTAAGTAGTCTTGAAATAAAGTTATACATGTGTCTGGTCTGTTTTGCATTATTGTTTTCTCTCCGTAATTTATATTTTTGTTAATATTGTATTGTATGGCTTCATATCTGTAATATCAAAATACTCTGATTAAATTATTTCTTTTTCTATTAGGAAATGTGTGAACGATAGTGAGAGACGAGAAAAATAGAGGCACATGTAAAATGTTACACGATATAACAGAACTACAATAAATAGTACTAGGGCTGTCAATCGATTCAAATATTTAATCACAATTGATGATTGACGATAGTTAAATGATTGTCTATAGTTTAGAGATGAATCGCAAATTAATCACACATTTTTCTTATCAACATGGGAGTGGGAAAATATGCTTGCTTTATAAAAATGTAGGCTTATGTACTGTATATATTTATTATTGAAAATCTGGTGTTGTATAGTACTCTGGAGTCATCAGAGTAACAAATAGGTAAATAATTGCTTACACGCCAGCTGATATTGAGTGTCATTTTCACCATTCATTAAACAAAAATAGTCTTTAAACAAAGTCTCAGAAATGCATTTGATTATATTTGTATTGAAGTTTAAAAAAAGCCCACACAGTGCGGTACATATAATATATTATCATGCCTTATGTATTTCCAGTTCAGATCATTTCATCGTTACTGTTAAGAAACAAACTAGTAAACAAATGTAAGCTTTGGATCAGGCAGACATGTTAAACCACAGTCAAATAAATCAATATTAGTCCAGAGTTGGGTGCATCAAGAAGCCAGAGAATGTGTTGAGGCCCTCAACGTTGCCACATAGCTGCCTGCCCCTCAGCAGCTCTACATAGACCTGGTCTCCCTGCTGCAGCGACAGCAGTACTGTCTGGGAGCTGCTGTCCTCTGTGTCTTCTCTGTTGTCTTCCCAAGTGGATGCAACCACCTCCCCGTTTCTCATGAGATGCACCTTGTAGTACATCCTCTCGCCTTCCCCGCCCACCCTGCTGTAGACCGAGAAGGAGAAGGAGTACAGGCCGGGGCGAGGAACTGTGAATATACCTGGAACGAAGAGCATTTTTTAAATTGAATAGTTGCTATTAATTCAGGAGGAAATCCAGCCATCACATGAATCATGGTTGGACAACACACACATATATACAGTATATACAGCACTTACCCAGAGCGGGGTTATATCCCCTCCCATGGTTGAGGGTGATGACATCATAAGGAATGGGGATGTTTCCGGTGAAAGGTCCAAAGCACTTTGTTCTGGAGCTCATGGAGGCTGTGAATGCAACCCTCATCCCTCCTGAAAAAAACACACCCTCATGTCATTACTGTCAGATGTGTCTTCAACATTGTTCAAAATTCTCTTGAATATCATAAAGTGGGCATGTCTGTAAAGGGGAGACTCGTGGGTACCCAAAGAACCCATTTACATTCACATATCCTGAGGTCAGAGGTCAAGGGACCCCTTTAAAAACGGCCATGCCAGTTTTTTCCTCTCCAAAAGTGAGCACTAATTTGGAGCGTTATTTAACCTACCACTACAACCTCTGAAAGATCGATTTCATAAATGCGTTAAAGAAATTAGTGGCATTAAAAAGTTTTTGCGTTTATTATCGTGTAATTTAAACTTTACAACTATTAAGTAGACATATTTTTTTCATCGATGTAAAAAGAAAACGTGAAATGAACTGCTTATAACAAACGCAGCTTTTTGTGTCACTCGCTTCTGATTGGTCAGAGCAGAACAAAACAAAGCAAACCTCCCTTCAAAACAGAAATGGGCCAATATAACACAAACACAATGTCAGGATGGATGATCAGACATATTGGCGTTAAAGATGAAAAAAAAATTCCAAACATCTTTAAAGTGCTCAGAAAAATGGACATTTGCACATCTACAATATCAAAGAGGTGAGATTTTGTTTCAGGCAGTCCCATAAGTAAATAGACTCAAAACAACACAGATAGTTTTATCAACGGCTATAATCACATGAATATGGACTTTCGTGATTATGTGGTCTATATCTACCCGTGATCACATTCCACAGTACCTATGACTTCCAGGAGGCTGTCACCCAACTGGGAAATCCTTGTCGACAGGTCCATCACTCTCGTGTAGATTTGATCCTCTACTTTTTGGAGCTCAAGGGTGGCACAGCAGCAGCCTCGCTGGCGCTTGAACGTGCACTCGCAGTCCCACCCTCCGCACGTCAGCTCCCCCTCCCACGCTGCTACAGATGTGGAAGAAAGGAAAAGAGTGTTATCAATCTTGAAATCAGTTGCTGTTTTGTGTTTGATTAGAATGATAACTGGCACACTCACACTCCACGGACAAAGAGCAATGTAGGCCGACACATTTCATCAACATTTACACACATTTCATACAACAAATTTGAAAGAGTTTAATGGGTGGGTTAGTGTGATGGGCAAATAACGATATCTATGTTCATCAAAGACTTTAAAGAGATCTCACTGGAGGAATTTGCTGTAATATTTCTATCCAGTATAGGTTTGGGACAAAGTGAAGAGTCAACACACAATATAATTATCCTTTTTTAGTATCTTTGTCACCGATCCACAATGCACAGCAAAAACCCCTCAATTGTTTTTCAGCATGTGAAGTTGTCAATAGTTTGGTTTACCTGCTGCCACTCGAAGGCTGCTGATGGTGTCTTCAGCTCTCACACTGTCCCACAGCAGGCCCAAGACGAACAGAGTGCATGCTATAGCTCTCATCTCACAGCACAAGGGAATATCTGTAGGCAGAGTGGTTTGTGAGAATGAACATGAGTATTTTATTCTATAAAACCAAAGACAATGTGAATGAATGAAAAACACCTGATTCGAGTCAGTAGAAAAAGTTGTTTTATCAAGGTGTCATTTTATTTTGTTTAATTTCACTGTTTGTTTCTTTGAATACAATCGGGTTATTTGACCAATTAATTTCAAAAGTTAAAAAAAACAACTCCATTAATGGTCTCATTGTCGAGAAAATGTTTCAATTAGCAGATATATTTCTGTCCTTTAATAAAGCTCAGCTTTGATTACACTGGTGAACACTATTACTATGCCAAACTATTTCTAGTTTGGATTTCAATTTCGGTAATACCAGAAATTTAAAATGACAAACGGTATCAAAACGATGCAAAATCATGCTCACAAGCTTAAAAAAAGAGAGTAAAACACAATTGTTTTAATGTTGGAGAAATAGCCCGTATAAAACTGCCACAATAATAGCTTGTAAGAAAATTTAGATGTGGCCTATTTGTAAAAATGTCTTTACTCACTGCAGTCCAGCACAGAATCTCCTCTTCAATCTGTATCCACGTAAAATCGTATATTCCAGCGTTTAAACCACTAGTAATCCTGATAATAGGTAAAAATAGGCTGTACAAATAGAGAGGACCTTGCAGTATGCAGTGATACACACAATGTCAGCTTGTAAAATTTGCTCCTTTTCACATCACTTTTATTTCCAAGAGGGTGGAGATCTCTGTGTCCAGTCAACTGGCAGCCCAGTGGTCCATTTCCCTAACTTCATTCTCCCCTCCACTATAGGTGTGACCTCGTGAGGGGCAGCTTTCAGCAGGGATCATCCTGATAAGCTCCCCAGTGTATATCAAAATCTCTAAAAGATTGTATCTTACAGAGCCTGTATATAATAATAAGTTGGTCTTTAGGTCAGAGGTGTCAGGTTGGCTGATAGGATCGCTCAGTTTGGTGTCTATGATAAGCTCCATTACCCCTCTGCACCTATTGGAAACGGATGACAGATGAGCAAAGAAGGCCCTGGCTTAGTTCAGCCCGGTGTTTACGTCTTTCTGTTAATCACAGATGGACTGCGGGGAAGCAGCTTTGAAATGGAACGTTAAAGACACTTTGTAGGTCACAGGAGCTGAATGAGCTACCTTCTTACCTACGGTTAAGACATTGCACTTCTGTAATACTGTACCATTAAGGGTGAGGGTTTCACAGTATGAAAAATACTAATAATTACTCCACAAAAGTTCTACTATATAGCATTCATTTATTGGATTATCTTCACTGTATTGAGATCTCAGTGATCACAGTGACTCATGAGTTGAGCATGGCAATGCAGAGGATACAGGCTATTATGAAATTCAATGGCACTCTCCACACAAAACCCAGGAGATGTTTATCAGCTCAGGCCTATAGTGTGAGATATGGAGAGGTACGTTATCTTTAAACATGTGCACCATACGATCATTGTTAAAACAGTTCCTCCATAAATGCCATCAGTGTCACATTACAAGGAGGGTCCAGGTAGAAGGATGAGTGTGCGCTGAGTGTTTATTGTTCTACAAGGGCCCTTTATGGTGTGAAATTGTATCCAAGCTATTTCAGGAAATCAGCAGGTCTTATGTGAGGGGTATTAGCTTTAAACAGTTTTTCACTGACAACATATGCTTAAGAAATTGTTTTTTTATTTTCCGATACTGTAAATTCACTCCGGTTGTTTCTTTTGTTTTTTTACTTGTAGTTTTCATGTATAGTGTATTAAAAAAATCAATGAAGATTGAAGTTAAAAAAGATTTCCCTTCTAAACGTGTACAGTTATGGGTAGCATAGCTGCAACAGAAACGTATGTACAATATGTATTATAATACACTGATCAAATTGTATAATTGCTTATACAAACACAGCAGTGTCTGTTAAAGCTAACGCTGGTTTTGAGAGGATTATAATGTATATTCATTTATATTTCCCCAAATATTGTATCTTCAAATTATGAAGAAAAGCATTTTTTTGATGTTTTATGTATTTATTACACAGCTTTGTTGAATACTCGATTCGTGAAAGCGTGAAAAGTTACATTATATGAGCATTAAGAATCACAGCATAATGTTGTCAGTAAGTATAGAATGAGGAATAAAGATGTATCCTGTACTGTAGTTTCATCAGTACTGTATAATTTGGCTTTTTTTCACTGCCTGTTATATTTTTCTCTTGCAAATATAAATTTAATTTCATGAAATGAATAAATGCCATGACATGAATAACAATGAGCACTGATTGGTCATGTAGCAAAAGGCACTGAACTATAAGGGGATAAGCTTAGCAAAGTGAAGGAGTGACTACTGACGCCGTGTCATTTCTTGAAACCAGCTAAAGCACATTACATATATCAGAGCATTCACGCTATAGCGGCTACATCAATACTAAGGCACAGTGTTAAGATATAGTGCAAAGCAGTGTTAGTTTCTATAAAGCATGCCTGGCTACAAGTTCAGTTTTATATTTTGGTCCCTGTAGAATCATTGAAAATATACAGAACATAATCAGTTGTTCATGCTTTGACCCAATTAACATTTCTGCACTTACTTACTGCAGCAAAGTATTTTCATTATTTTTGGATTATTTTCAGGAAATAGTGTATTGAAATCACTCATCCTAGTTGTGTGTTAATGCTAGGCCCAAAAGGCATACACAGTATATTTTGAATGAAGTTTTTATGATCTGTCAACAGAATTACGAATCTTTCACTTTTTCATCATAGGTGCCGCTGCCCCTGTAAGCTCCCACATAGCCACTGTTGTCTGCGATGTCCTCGCGCCCGGTCTTTCCTTTTCCTTTGCCTGACTCGTCAAACCGCTCCTTGTGGGCTCCAGTGTACTTGCTGGTATCGGTCAGTCTGTCCACTGCTCCTGTCTTTGCCACTTTCTAAAATCAGCAGAAGATTGCAAATAAGCAGTTACTTCAAATGATCCCAGTAAAATGTAAACTGTAAAAGAATCTCAGTTTAAAGCTGCAATGCATTGGATTTTTTTTTTTTTTTTTTTTAATTATTATTTTGGGGGCATTTTTTAAGCGTTTATTGATAGGACAGTGGATAGAGTCTTGGAAAGGGGGAGAGAGAGAGATGACATGCGGAAGGGTCCACAGGCCGGATTCGAACCCGAGTCCACCGCTGCCAGGACTGAGCCTTGGCCACACATGGGCGCCCGCTCTACCGACTGAGCTAGCCAGGCGCCCGCAATGCATTGGATTTGAAGTTTCTTTGGCTCCACCCAGTGGTATAATCAAGAATGACACTGGCAGACATACTTGCCAACTTTGAGACCTCAAAAATAGGGAGGAGGTGGTGAAAGGTTGAGAACTGATGAAATACTCACAGTGACTCCGGTGTTGGCGGGGTCCTTCCCAGCAACGAGACCATAGAGGTGCTGCAGCGACTCCTCTTTGCTTTTGCCTTTAAAACGTTTGGGAGCCAACTCTATCAGGGCCTGGTTGAACTGCTCAAAGGTGATCACACGAGCTGACTTTGCCCTGAGGAAACACACAGTATTGACAAATGTTTTCTGAGGAAAGTAACAAAATGATCCAAATAATGTCATGTGCCTATTTGCATATTAGTATTATGGCATGGGGTTAGACAAGGGCCCCCCCTCCCAGTTTGGTCCAGACTGAAATGTCTCAACAACTATTACATGTATTGTCATATAAGACACTCATGTTCCAAAGATGATGAAGTTAACATTTTGGGTAGAGCTGTCAGTCGATTAAAATATTTAATTGCAATTAATCGCATGATTGTCCATGATTAACGCTTGCTTTAATCAAATAAATGTCTATTTATTATTGGAAATCAATTAACAACACAAAACCTTGACAATATTATTATTATATTAATTATATAAATATTACTATTATTATATATAGTATGACATGGTTGGTACCAATTCGTTAGGTTTTCTAGTTTAATATGATACTAGTATCTTCACTCTAGCTTTAAAACTGAGCCCGCTGCAACCTAAAAATCTAAAGTTGCGTTAATGCGTTAAAGAAATTAGTGGAGTTAAAACGATTTTGCATTAACGCGCTATCACGTTGACGTTTACAGCCCTAATTTTGGCTGTTTTAGTGAAATGTCTCGCCAATTTTGGATTAAATTGCCATGAAATTTGGTACATATATCCATGGTGTCCAGAGGATTAAATGACGATGGCGATCCCCTGACTTTACATCTAGCATCATGGGGTCATCAGGTCAAAATTGTAATTTGTTCCATGCTTTTGTTATGACCAAACACCAACAAAACTAATGACTGTCCCATCAGCCTAAGCTGTACTCTGCTAAGTACTAGGTTTAGTGCTAATTAGCAAATCTAATCAATCAAATCTATGCCAAGATTAGCATAGTTGAATTTGTTTAATTTATTGTAATTTTGCGTTTTGAATGTTTTATCTGTGGGAATATGAAATCTTACTTGACTTTGCTGAAAACAATGTCAACATCTGTCGAGGTGATGTTCTTGCCGTCGATGATGTGACAGTCCTTGCAGATCTTTGAAAAGTTCTTGCCGTTCATCTCCTTCCCTGTGGCCTTAGAGTCTCCATGGACTGCAAACTTCTGAAAGGCGGTCTCCGCCTCTGCTACGGACGATGACACTGAGCTCTCTGCCATTCTGACAGATACACATACAGGAAGTCTACATTATCACACTGATCATATTCAACATAACAGCTTAATGTCCCATGGTTGCATTGTCCTAACCCTTCAAAAAAGTGATGACACAACGTCCTTACTTTGTTCCATTGACTTTCTATCCTTGTGAAAGACATTTTGTGAAATTAAAAGAGCACAAGTTCTTAATGATGCTATTAGCTGATTGATGGTCAGCCTGCCAAGAAACGGCTGCCATCATGGTCAGTCTAAGTGAACATTTTCTCCCTCTCACACACACACACTTTTCCACATCCATCATTATGTTCGTGCTACTCAAGCTGCTCTCAGGCTAATTTAATTCAATCAGCTCAATTTCCAAATGGGCTGCTCTGCTGTTCAATCTAACAGTGAATTAACAAACATGCTCCTTCTCTTTCTCTTCACCTCCTCTACTCTAAAAACACACAGACACACACTCGTACTCACCTTGTTGCTGCTGTTTGCTGAAAAACAGTAAGGATGTGTATTCAGTGAGGTTAAGTAGTAAACTGAACCTGATTTACAAGTTGAAATTTAAAAACAAATAAACAGTTTGAAAGATAAACAAGTAGTCCAGACATAGCATAACATTCTAAATGCAGTTTCCATGGATACGTAAAATAGCAATCCTATATTCCTTGGTGGGACAGTCTATTGGTGGGCAGGTTGTTGGCATTAAACCATGAAAACATAAAGCACATTAAAGCATTACGTAATAGTCACTGGAGATCCAGTGTTGCATTTCTCCATGGCAACATGCACTTTTGGGAATGAAATGAAATCTTTTTTAAGAAAAGCTAATATTAAAATAAACGGTTGCATCTAAAAATGTCCACATCACAAATGAACCGTCCTTACTGGGGCATGACATAATACATCTATTTATGGCAACTGTTAAATACGCAGTCCTAAAAGATTTGTTTTCTGCTGCTGTTTCCATGGCCACTCTGTTTTTATTTAGGTGCTATAGGTGCATGAGACGGTGATGCTGTAAAAGAGAAAGGAAAGTGTACCTGCTGTCGTAAATCGAAAGGATGCTGTGGAAATATTCTTGACCTCTTCGTCTTCCTCCTCCTTTTTCTTCTTCTTCTTTCTTCTTTCTCCTGTGCCTCTCCTCCTTCCTGCCACTCCCAGGCTTTCTCACAATGACGACAGAGATGGAGAGATGCAGAGAGGCAGGAGGAGAGAGGGAAGGTGGGAGGGAGGGAGGAGGAGGAGGAGGGAGAGAGTACCGACCAGCACAGTCAATGACATCATGGGCACTCAGCCTCTCTTGTGTCTATTCACTCTCATTAGCTCCACGTCTCTGTGCACAGACTTGCTTCTGTGGAAAGATTTATCACGTTTTGTTTATTTCAATTGACTATTCTATGTTATTTCTTCTGTAATCCATGTTTTTGGGGCAGGTGCTACATCAACAAAGATTAGTATTCTCTCCATTCTCCCCCTCTATAACAATAAACTCAACTCACAGCCATCTGTATCTGTCATGCCCGCTGCTCTCCTACCCTCTTGCTTTCTCTTCTTTTTTTTCCCCCTTTCTCTCTTACTGTCATTGTCACAAGAGCCCTCTTGTCTGGGCAAAGATGAGAGCGGCCCTTTAAGAGGACACAGAGCACCAACAGTGTAAAGCTAACACATTACAGGAAAGATTATCCCGTCTTACAGCTCCACATCAAGTAGGGTGGGAAGTGGAGAAGGGACCCTCCACTTTAGTGAATTGAATTAGTGAATTTGGTCAATAAATTCATTATCACAATAAATTCACTGTCTAATTGTAGTATCATCAGTACGGTCATTATTTATGAGACGGTTGAGACAACTGTTTTATATTTGAGTATTTAAAACAGATCATTTTTTTAATTATAAAAAAGTGGAAAGTGGAGGAAATTGCTATTACTGGGGTGAGCTTGAATATTAATAATATAAAATATAATATATTAATAAAATAATATAATGAAATTAATAATAATATCCATTTGAAGGAAGCACTTCTATGGGAGGCAAAAACAGACAGTACCTCAAATATTAGTATAAAGCATCAAAAATATAATAAATGATTTCAAGAGCAGATCTAACCCCGGCCTGACTCAACCTCTTTTTTTCTTTCCCCGACACACATAGCATTTGTTATATTCCAGCAGTTGACTTTGAACCAGTGTGAATAAAGCTCAGACTCTACATTTATATTAATAAAACCAGCTAATAACTATTTCCAAATCCATTAATGTTTGAATTTCCACTGATTGCCACATAAATTTTGGCCCATTCAGACATTTCTTGCCCACATACTGAAAGTTATAAATTATACATGTATAGATATACTGTGCATATATAATTTAAGAGTTTGAAGTAGAGGAAAATTAAGTAGTCTGTGTCTCCATTCATTAGTCTTGAAAACATACTGTATTACTCCTATAGGTTTACCACTTGAATTTCCCCCGGGATCAATAAAGTTAATATCTACCAAATTATTGATAAACGTTTTACAGTAAAAGCATGAAAATATTAATATTAAGAGATTATGGTGCTGTGTAGAGGTAGTCTGTGTAATAATAGACGATCAATTTGAATATGTTACAGTACCCATTTGCAAACAACAGATTATTCCTTTTGTGGCGGCAATAGAACACTTAATTTATTTTACAAAACACCAAAAGTAATTCAATACAATGTGTGGAAATCAGTGGTGTGGAGCATGTCTGGGTGTGTGTGAATGTGTATGGCGGAAAGAACAAAAGAGAATTCATGTCTGCGCCATGCTGCTGAGAGTGTTGAGCTTGAGTGAGAGAGTGAGAGTGAGAGTGAGAGAACACCAGGCCCAGGTGTGCCTCATCCCATTAACCCTCCTTCCAGCAAGACAGAAAAGAGAGCAGCAGCAACAAGCAAAAGGAGAGGGAGGATGGGTCGACACACTTTAAATGAAGCTAAAATTAAAGATTTACATATTATTCTTTCAGTATTGTCCTCTGGTACTGCAGTGCTTTTACCTTACATTGTTTTTCAGGTTTTCAATGTGCTCCTGTGGATACCCACATACTGATACTGATGCTCTGTGTTTTGTTCACAGGATAAACAGAACAAGTTGTTTTGACATCATGCACCATCATGAAACTCACCGCTCAGTCAAATGGAAAGCTGAGTGTACAGCCAATTCCTCGCCCATGATCAAACTTTAACTAGTTCAAAATGCTGCAGCAAGACTACTTACAAAATCCAACAGAAGAGTCCCCATAACACCTGTTTCAGCATCTCTACATTGGTTACCTGTACGTTTTAGAATTGATTTTAAACATTTGTAATGATGGTTCATTTTAAAGCACGGTTCAAGGGTAACTTACAACACTAGAAAAAAAGTTGAATCATACACTTCTAGGGACTTAAAATATATAATATAATGTAAAAATATCTAAATTAATGCATTCAAATGTTTGATTTTCAGCATGTATGTAGTCAGAGATGTCCTGAAGTCAAATATATCAGTCATTGTCAGGAATTATTTATACAAATTTTCCAGCAACCCAAAAATCAAAGAATAAAGACATTTCCCTCACAAATATAGTGGTATTTTCTATTTAATTTATAAGGGACATGTAATGTTTTATAAATTTACTTCTGGTGAATATAATCCAATCAATCTTATTTCCATATATGTATTTTGTATATACAGTTCCCTTTGTTAACAAATTATTTTGAAAACCGGACGTAGTCACATATTTATACTTCCGCTAACTTCGCCAAGTCCGTCGCTAGCTCTCTAGTGAGCTCCCTTCTCTTTATACATCCATGGTCAGCTCCGTTTGAATGCATTTAACATAAATGTCAGCATATGGGGGCTCTACAGTTGTAGTTTTGGCCCTTTTGACCACGGAGATGCGAGTGACGGCTGGTTTGACCACACGTTACCGTAATACGATAACGTTTCCTGTCCAAAATGTTTCAATACTTTACTGTATGTGTAGTGTTTATTACTTTGGATTTAAAATGTGAGGTTCAGGTCGTATCCACACGGACCCTCTGCTGTTTTGTACCTCCTTGTTGCGGCCAATAAAGCCGTAACATCCTTCTACCTCCACATAGACTCAAATGAAGCAGATATATCAATTCTGGCATTAAAAAAAATGATTTAAAAATCGTAAAAATAAAAAAATCAATAATAGTTATCATTATGATCAACGTTGGTTTTAAAGGAATATTAAAGTAAAGCAACAGAAGACAGTAACGCTAATCTCTGAACAAATCACTGACTGGTTTCTGAGTCTTTCTGGTTGCAGTTGGCAAACACTGTGCTGACATTATGTGGTATGATGAACCTTGTTTTGTAAATATAAAAAAAATGTTAATGCTAAACAGACCTTACTGTGTGAGTTAACCTGACATTCCTGCTTGTTAAGCAGATTCCGTCATGGTGGCAGACCTCAGTACTTTCACTCAGATGCTGGGAAAATGTTCTACGGGAAGACGACATCACTGTGTGTTTACAGTAGAAACAAAGCCTCTCCTTTAAATATCAGCAGAGAACAGCATCGTCTCTGGTTTTGAAAGAAGTTGTAGGATCACAGGAGCCAGTGGTTGGACTCTCTCTGGATTACATACTGACCATCACTTGGAAGACTTAGCCTACTCGCATATTAACAGTTTGGGGTTTCACCGAGGACACAAATTCACTATTCTGATCCTGAGTTCGTCCAATATTTGTCTCATCCAACATGACCATGATGGAGTCTAGTTTCCCTTTACCACCAGAGGATTTCTGTCCACTGTGTGTGGACGAGCCGAGAGACCCGGTCACCATCCCCTGTGGTGACACCTACTGCCTGGAGTGCATCAAGATCTACTGGGACCAGTTTGACCACATGGGTGTGTACAGCTGCCCACAGTGCCGCGCAACCTTCACGCCACGGCCCGTGCTGAGACGTAATCTGCCCGACGTAAACCACGAGCCACGGCGCCAGCTCCCGGAGCTCACTCCGTTCCCCGACATGCACCGGGAATCCTTCTGCGACTTCTGCGTCGGCCGTCGCAACAAGGCTGTTAAGTCGTGCCTCATGTGCCTGGCCTACTACTGCGAAACGCACGTCAAACCACATTACGAGTCGTCCACCTTCAAGAGACACAAGCTGGTGGATGAGACGGGCCACCTGGACAGGAAGATCTGCCCCCAGCATGAGAAGGGCCTGGAGCTGTTCTGTCGCTCTGACCAGATGTGTATCTGCGTGCTGTGTACTGTCAGAGAGCACCGCGGACACAACATTACCTCCGCAGAAGAAGAGCGCGTCGAAAAACAAGTGAGTCTCAATCGGTTGTGAGTCAACATGTGTGACTCTGCCTGAAATATTGGCCTTGTATGCAATGTGAATTCAATATCACTACATCCAAAATGATCCAAAATGCTGCATATTAAACATATGTTTTGTTCTCTTAAAAGACTGTGGTTGATAAAAGTCTGTCTTCTAATTGTCCTGTTCTTCCAACAGAAAGTCCTGGTGGTCACCCAGTCTGAGGTCCAGCATATCATTCAGGAGAGGATGAAGGAGCTGCAGGAGCTCAAACATAATGTGGATGTTCTCAAAGTAAGATCAGACAGTTCCTAATCAAACATTATTGAGTCTGTAATTTATTTTTTTGGGAGGAGATACAATAACTATGTATGAAATTTAAAAAAAATTGTCATCATCTGATGGTGGTGTAAGCTTCCCCCTGTGGTAGGGAATCTGTGCTATTGATCCTGGGTTTAGTATCTACAGTATCTAAATCTGGGATTTTCTAAAGTATCTTAAATCCAAGATCTTACAGTCCCGATATGAGTACAGGTTCACTCAGTTTCTAGGCTCAGTGAATCCTAGGTTTGGTAAGAAGACTGGCAGTAGCAAGACCTCCAGCCAAAACACACGACCACTGACTTCGGAAAAATAACAGAAAAGATATTT
This sequence comes from Sebastes umbrosus, assembly GCF_015220745.1. NCBI lineage: Eukaryota > Metazoa > Chordata > Actinopteri > Perciformes > Sebastidae > Sebastes > Sebastes umbrosus. The sequence goes on from NC_051271.1 coordinate 6,223,992, forward strand.
GTATCTCAACTCAAATATTCCACAGAAAGAAAAAGATTTCCAAATGAATGTACAACCAAGATTACAGTAACTACAAATTAGGAATATGTTCAACTCTCAGTGCTTCATACAGAAATTAAATGTGTCCTCTGGTTGGACCAGATTACTCTTTATTATAAATTACCGGTTTGTGACAGTTTTAGTTTTCCCTTTGAAGATTTCGCTTAAATTCCCTTAAAGGTGCTAAATGTGAGATCGGGAGCATTTCTCTTGTCTCTGCACGGTTCTCAACATGGCGACAGCTGAACCGGTGGCTCGTAGCTAACGGTGCAAACTACGGCAACACTGCTGACAGAGCGAACAGTGTTAACCTGAGGGGGGGAACTGGAGGACGGGTGCTGCGCTTCTGCAGCCGTGCGCTAGCCAGTAGAGCAAGCTCACGTGCACTTAAAGCATCCGCGGCCAGCCCGTATACGTCAACAAAGCAGATAAAAGCTTGGATTACAACACACACAAAGGTAGACATTATTCCACTATATCTTTACATAGTAAATAGTTGTTTGTTGCTATATTAATGCTGTGAATATCGTATAGAGCACTTTTAACGGTTATAAGTCTTACTTGGGCTTGTACTTATTTGCTTTGAATGTTCCTTTTACGTTGTTAGTCGACCTTGAGTTTCTTTACGACATCAGTTCTGGTCAGTTTTAGTCTGTCTTGGGCCCAAGAACAAAAAACACCTACCACCTCTTGGAACGGCACAGCATCCACGTTTCAGCATCCACCACGGTAGCGATGTCGATCTGGATGGCAGCCGAAACAGCTCCACAATGTCACACATAGAATCATCCTTTAAAAAAAAAAAAAAAGTCTGCACACAAGTGTACAGAACACAGTCTGAATATCCTTGTTTCATCATCATGCACAATAATTGGCTAAATCTGCACCCACATAGAATTAAAACAACTCTTACAATGTATAAAATGAACATTTGTGGACTAAATTGTCTCCTGTTTTTTGGCACATATACATATCAATTGAATGCACATATCTGACCATTTACATTTTATAATACATGCACATTAGCTTTCAACCTCATTTCAGATATGCACAATTTGCTGCTCTCCCAGGGCCACAACAGCAGCTATGCATGCTGCACTTAGCTTAGCTTCTACTGCAGGCCAGTGGTGAGTGACTAAAATGCTTAATGCATCAACTGTGTTCATTTCACATTTATATCCTCACAGTTGTTTTTTTCTTCTTCACCATATCTTCCAAGCTAAAACAACACACAATTCAATTAGCACAACTGCAATGCTAATCAGCTAAACTCAAGGTGTTAACTCACCTGGAGCATTTGGAAGGAGTTTCTCCAGACGATTCTCTTTCCACAGAGCTAGTTTGAGTCTGCAGCTTAGCAGTTTCCTTCCTACTGGCAAAACATTGGCTTCCCTCGTTTCCAATTTATTTAAAACTTATATTAGAACACCTTATTTCACTCTTTCGACTCTTTTCGACACACCTGTCTGAGTTGCATGCTGTGCTCTGCAGGGGGGACTAGAAGTTTCTCTCTGCACAGGTGTGCAGCCAGGGTCGTTAGTTGTGCGTTCAGGGAACCTCTGTAAATAGGAGTGCCCCAAATACAGTGGTATCAAACTATAGTATCAAATATCATACCCAGATTTTTCAAATCTGAAATTCAGCAGTCTAAGGTTTTGAGAGGGAAACCCAGAGCTTTATCCGATGGTGCTCAGATAATTTTCTTGTGGTCAACGTTAAAAAAAACGAAAGAGATGGTCATAGATTTTAGTAAGAATAAGATAACAGTTCCTCCTGCCAAGATTAGGGGAGAATTAGTGGAGCAGGTCTCAAGTTATAAATACCTTGGAGTTGAAATCGATGACCATTTAAAATTCAGTGTATGTGCACAAAGTAAGTCTAATAAATTACAACAGAGGCTGTTCTTTCTTAGGAAATTTAATCATTTTAGAGTTGAATGTTGTATTCTTCAAATGTTTTACAATACTGTTTTGCAGAGCGTTCTGTCTTTCGGTCTGATTTGCACCTTTGGTAATATGCGTGCCCAAGATCATGTCAAACTGCAGTGCATGATCAAGACAGCAAGCAGGATCATTGGGATCGATCAGGTGTCTGCAGCACAGCTGTATAGGGACCTTATTCTAAAAAAAAGCAGATCAGATCCTCAACGATCCTACCGATCCTCTCCATCAGAAATTCAAAAGTAGTAGCCTTTAGTATCCTGGGAAGTGTGTGAGGTTTTTATATGTTGTTTTTACGAGACGTGTATATGACCGCATGAATTTCCCCTTGAGGGATAATAAAGTTGACCTTTGACCTTTGACCCACCCTGTCCTAAAAACAAACTTTTGTTTGTTTCCCTTTTAGAGTAATGCCCAGCGAGCACAGGCAGAAAGTGATAAGACCTTCCACGAAATGCTGCAGGCGGTGGAGCGCTGGAAGGCTGAAATCCATCAGATGATAATGGCCAACATGCAGTCGGCGATGTCGCAGGCTGAGGGCTACGTGGACCGTCTGGAGCAGGAGATACACGAGCTACAGCGCAGAGACGCAGAGCTACGGCAGATCCTCGAAACAGAGGACAACATTCACTTTCTGCAGGTGCTGAAAGGTCATAAGAAATGTCTTAATGCTTGTCATCCAACTGCGGGCAGAGATATTTACACATTAGACACTAGAATGTATGAGTCGCATGTACTCTTGAAGCTATCTTTTCTTATTTAGAGAAGACAGAGAAAAAAGTTTTGGCAAACACATTAATGTTTTCTTTCAGGTGAAAATTAAAACTCACCTGAAAGAAAACATGAATGTGTTTAGTCCTATTTAGAACATGGTGCACTTCAGCCTCTTGTGGCCGAAATGAGTATTACAACAACAAAGACTCTAAAAGAAAAATGGTCCTGACAAAAAAATCACTTGCCAAAACTTTTTTAAAGTGAATGAAATAAAAATGATCCTGGCAAAACCTTTTTTTTTACCTGGTAAAACAGGGCAATAACTTTAAGTATTGTTTATATTCTTTTGGTCAGGCGAGGCCACATTTCAGTTTGTGTGTCTGACTTGTTGACTGGATTACAGAGCTCCTTTTTCTTGTTGAACAGAATTTTCCAACCCTGTGCGTTCCTCCTGAGGCCATGGTGCCCAAAGTGCTCATCAACCCTCAGTTCTCCTTCGGAGAGATGAGCAAGACAGCCACCGAGATGAAGGAACATGTGGACGACATCTGTAAGACGGAACTGAGCAAAATCTCCAAGACAGGTTTGTGTCTAGATGATACTGACAAAATATCTTTATACTGTGAAAACTATGAAGTAGGCCAGTTACAGGCTAATCTAATGCTGTATCATCTTCACAGTTAGTGAAACCCCCGTGTACATACTTCTGCCGAGAAATGGAGACAAACGACTCAAAGGTGAGTTTGTGTTTACAGAAATATGTACAACTACTTTTAAGCACACATGAATATAGATTATATGGATTTTATTTTGGGTTATAGAGAACAAGGATGACATAGATAGAAAGTGCTTTAAAGTTCCTTCATTTGATTTATATAATTATGTAATTCACATTAGATTCATTTAAAAATAAACAATAAAATAAAATGTATCACAAAATAATATGCATCCATGTTTTCATATCCAAACAGTTCCTTCCAGACTTGATTTTCAGGAGCCAAAAACCAGAGTGGACTTCTTAAGATGTGAGTAAAGTGTTTATAGTTCAGTGAAACAAAGAGACGGCTTTGACACATTTGTGTTTCCTTGAAAACAGCAATGTTCATTAATATTTATTAATATATATTATCAGATATTTAGTTGTTGTGGGTGATAAACAGAGTGAGGGAAAGTGAATGGATGAATGTCTTTCTTGGTCAATGAGATGCTCCACCTCTAAACATAGATAATGAACAAATGTGTCTGGCTCTTTGCTCAGACTCCTGCAAGATGTCCTTCGATCCAAACACAGTCTATAAAGAGCTGGTCCTGTCGGACGGGAACCAGAAGGTCACGCGGAAGAAAACGGTCCAGTTTCACCCAGATCATCCGGAACGCTTCGATGGCTTCTCCCAGGTGCTGTGCAAGGAGCCTCTGACCGGTTTCAGATTTTACTGGGAGGCAGAGTGGAGCGGGGAGTTTTCCATCGGGGTGGCCTACAAGAGCATCAGTCGCAAGGGGAAGAATTCACACAGCCTGCTGGGCTACAACGACAAGTCTTGGAGTCTCCTCTGCTCCGACTCAGGCTACTCTGCCTGGAACAACAAGGTAGACAGAGACCTTCCTGAAGCTCCCAGAGCCACACGAATTGGTGTGTACCTGGATTATGCGGGCAACACGGTGGCCTATTACTCAATATCAGAGAATATGGAGCTTATCCACAGATTCAAAGCTCAGTTCAGTGAGCCTTTGTATGCTGGTTTTGGTGTGGGCTCCTCTGTTACCCTCTGCAAGCTGAAACAGAATACCACTCCTTACTGAGATGTATTGTGAAGAGTATAGACTCACAGGTACTGTTAAATACTCACTGAACAGTACAATGTAAAGTTATTATCTGCTCATGCTTTCATGTTGCTGTGACCACACACTGCATGTATGTTCCTGTAATGTACGCTGATAATGTCTCACTGAATTTAATTTCGAGGCCATTATTTTAGATACATATGCCGACATGTTTAGTTCATGCAAGTTCATGCAAGTTTCACCGCAAGTAACAGTGCAATCCTCTAATGCTAATAACAGAAGGCCTATATTCAACTCTGATGCTTAGATAGATAGATGACAAAAATATACATGCAGTGCGTGCATGTTTGTGTGCACAGTAAAAAGAAAAATCGACATGCCGTACATTTTAAAGTTCTTATTGTCTTACAGAGAACAACTTTCACAGTTAAGGTGGGAAGCGATGACACAAAACACCAAAAACACCTTGATAACAATTTATAATAAATCAACATAAGGACATATATTAATTACTGTAAATATCACATCATATACTGATTCATATTTAGAAACATAATCTAAACCAAGTCATTAGATATGATCATTTTAAAGGGTGGGCCCATCTGCTATATCTGTTCTTCGTTTTTTGTTTTTTTTAAATGGAAATGCCCATTCAGCCACAGTGACGTCGGAGGTTACCAAAGAGAGCTAATTGAAAGCTAATCGTTGCTAGTACTAGCTGAGTCAAAGTTAGATGTGCTGTATACTCCAGCGTTCTGCAAGGTAAAATTACTGCTTTTGTGAATGTAGTCTGGTGGCTTTGAAGAGAGCGATATGATGGCTTCAGTTCTGATAGCGAGGTAAAGCAGGTGTGGATGGGAGACACACAGCCGCCATCAGACAGCCTTTTCCGACGGGGAAGTGAAGCCTTTATATTATGTAATTATTGTTATGGATGAATGGAAGAGTAACTGTCAATCTCAGACTGTAAATGTTCAAGTCAATGTCACAAACAAATACTGTATAATGCAAAACACATAAATGATTAATAGTCTTATTTATTTCTCTTAAATTACATTATCAGAAGCCCAATTGTTAATTTGTAAGATAGTATTCATTCTGCACCATGCATCGTGTATTTTATTATCTTAAGAATCTGAAATAAAATACCATAAACCTTTTGTTGTTGTTTATAAAGTTTTCTTATTGTTTTATTTTTCAAAACATACTTAAATGACCATATAATTATTCCTGCAACTCTTTCTACTAAATACAACTACATACACCATGTATAATATTAAAACTACATGTACCATGTATAATATTAAAACTACATATACATGTATAATAGTAAAACTATAATATTAAAGCTATATACCATATATGTGTGATGCAAAACAAATTTCAGACCTGTCTGACAATAAAAGTATTATCGTATCGTATCGTATCGTATAATATTAAAGCTACATATACAATGTATAATATTAAAACTACATATACCATGTAGTAAAACTACATATATAATTTATAATATTAAAACTACATATATATATATTATAATTAAACTACATATACCATGTATAATATTAAAACTACATATACAAATGTATAATATTAAAACTAAATATATATATTATAATTAAACTACATACCATGTATAATATTAAAACTACATATACCATGTATAATTTAACATGCTAACGGCGTAAAATACCATTTATTCTACTTGGAGGTTGTGAGTCCTCAGCCGCCTCTGTGAGGCTACAGTTTCAGCACCAGAGGATAGATGCATATTCTTTACATAATCATACACTTAACATAAACATGTTGAACGGACCCTCTAAATAAACACATATACTGTTGCACCCTCTTCATGACCTTCAACAAGCCGCACCAACAATATAAACTACCCACACATTTGAAAACAGCATCAACAGCTCTTCAAAATAATACAACTACTACCATTATTATTATTTTCAAAACTCTTGATATTAATAAATCTCTTTTTTCATATTTATAAGACCCTGTGTACTGTACTACAAACACATTGCCATACCAACCACTAAATGGACACTTGACCTTAAGCTCAACTTCAATGACCTCTTCTGGCAAAAAAAAAATTAAAATGTTTGAACACATTTATCATATCAGGAAATGACAAAATCCAGCTGTGATGAGAGCTGCTGGGATCTCTGGGAGATGCTCCTGCCTTAACAGACATAAGGTGTCTAATGGGTAGGTGTCTAGCTACAGTAGTGGGACATACAGGATGAGAACCTCAAGGTCACGTAATATCATCTTTCATATCACATTTTAAATGTAGTTGTTACCTTTATATGTCTTTCATGCTATTATTGTGATATTTTAACACATCTGGAACTTCACAGCGACTCATAGGAGGAAGATTTGTCTAACTCACATGATTTGCAAGAGAAATCATCTCAAAGTACGAACAACACTGCTTTACATGTCCATAACAGAGACGAAGCACGGCCATGGCTCTATATGCAAATGTGCAGGTGTTGGAGGCAGCCAACCAGAAAACTACTACAGAGATGTTGGCAACTGCTATAACGAACACATTGAGTGCAAAGGCATTAGTGTATGTTTCTACAACCATACCTGTTGTGAAGAGTAAACAAAACATCGGTTAAAAAATGAATTACATGTATTTCTACGGTTGCAATGCACATATTAAATGGACTACATGGCTTTGATCGCTATAGCAACTGAAGACACAGGAGGTATTTTGGTCTCGCGGTGCTGTTACTCAAAATAAATGTTGTCATATTTTCCCAGTTTAACTAGTTTGGGCTTAGCGACTTGACGATGTGGACAGACTCAAATATTTCTCCATGCTTGCCAGCTACCTAGCTGGCTAATAAGCCAAGCTAAGCAGCAGCAGGAACGGTTTGTTGCACCCTGAGTGAAGTGACTGATTCATGACAGACTGACTTGATGTGTCACTATCATATCAGAGTTTCTATTGGCCCAAAGCTAACACCGGTGGTAGTAATGGACACAATATGCTTGTTTTATTGGCACAAATGGTCCCCATCTTTAGATATGTACTTTTTAATGATACAGCTGAATTTTATAAACAATAGTAGTTATGTTGCGGACCCCCTGACAGAGTGTTTACGGACCCCACTTTGAGAATCACTGAGATAAAGGATCAATGAGTCAGGCAGACTAGACTAACATATTCAACTAAACAGCCCCTCTACACAAACATACTGAATGTAAAATGTTAAAGCAGCGGTACTGTTGTATTTGTAAAGCAAAACTTAAAAGTGCCCTGTGGAGTTTTCCTGTAAACAAACAAAACTTATGTTTACATCCTCGCCACTCACCAAAACACATTTTGTGTTTCCTTGAGATCTAAGATATGTGTTGCCTGCATTACCTTCCCCATTAAACATATGCAAAGCTGATTTGTTAAAGTAAAGAGGTTGAGCATGTTCACTAGCTAGCAGTCTTCTTCTTCACTGCCTTTGCTGGCACTTTGCTGCATTGCTTGGAGCTTTAGTAGTAGTTCAGTAGGCGATTTGGGTAACACTTAATTTTACAGGTCCGCAAATTTCATGGTAATTAGGTGATAATTAGCAAGTAACCTATTTGAAATTTCTTTGGAATTACTGCCAAATTACTCCAATATTTACCTCAAAATGTATCGAAAATTACTTCATTATAAACAATACTTAATAATTATATTCCGCTATTTCCCAATAGTTGGTAATTATTTAATACATTTCCATGAAAAGAATACAAAGTTAATTGATATGCTTTATTTCCATGTCTACTGATAAATAGATAATAATGCGGGGATGGCAGGTTAACAAGATGCATGCATTTTGGTCATTTTGCTAACACGTGGGATGGTATCCCCCCCTCAAATCACCTTCTGTTTATCACCACCTGTTCATCAGTGGAATAGTATAAAATCATTTGCAGGAATATGCTGTGTCATCTACATGCACATACAGCATAAAGCATCTATCCATCTATTTTGTATCCCTGTACAGGTCACAGTGTCTGCCATCCATCCCAGCAGAGGGAGGGCAAACATTTGCTTGCAGTGAGCCCTATTTTGACAACTCATGTTGTTATTAAATACAATTTCCATTTTGCCGCCTGTTTACTGATTGTTGTTTTTGTAGTGTATTTGATTATGCCAACAATAAACCAAGTAACAACAGCCTCCAAGGCTATCTGTGCCTCAGTTTGAATCTTCACTTCACTGCTGCTCGACAAGAACACCGCTCAGCTCTACAACCGGTTTGAATCAAGGATTGTGTAGCTTCAGATTAAAGAGGTGACTTTGTTGAATCATGTACATTATGTTATTGCCGTGCCTTTTAAATTGTTGTAAAGTTTTGTTGTTGACAAAGAGTTTTTACCTTGTTTTGACAAGCCTAAAATCAGAGAAACTTACATTTCAGGTTCGAACTTCTGAAGCTCTTCTTCTTCTTTACAGACCCAAAATGAACACCACCTCTGACACATCTTTTCTTGTGGATATACAGACGTAGGCAAAGTTGTTGGTAACGTTCCGTTAAAGAGAGAAAAACCCACAATGGTCACTGAAATAACTTGAAACTGACAAAAGTAATAATAAATAAAAATTGACTGAAAATGAACTAATGAAAATCAGATATTGTTTTTGAATTGTGGTTCAACAGAATCATTTTAAAAAACAAACTAATGAAACTGGCCAGGACAAAAATGATGGTACCCCTAGAAAAGATGTAAAATAATGTGACCATAGGGACATATTAAACTAAGGTGTGTCCTGTAAATAGCATCACAGGTATCTTCAAACTTGTAATCAGTCAGTCTGCCTATTTAAAGGGTGAAAAGTAGTCACTGTGCTGTTTGGCATCATGGTGTGTACCACACTGAACATGGACCACAGAAAGCTAAGGAGAGAGTTGTCTCAGGAGATCAGAAAGAACATTATAGACCTTCATGTTAAAGGTAAAGGCTATAAGACCATCTCCAAGCAGCTTGATGTTCCTGTGACTACAGCTGCACATATTATTCAGAAGTTTAAGGTCCATGGGACTGTAGCCAACCTCCCTGGACGTGGCTGCAAGAGGAAAATTGATGACATATTGAAGAGACGGATAATACGAATGGTAACCAAAGAGCCCAGAACAACTTCCAAAGAGATTAGAGGTGAACTCCAAGGTCAAGGTACATCAGTGTCAGATCGCACCATCCGTCACTGTTTGATACTTCCTGCATTTGCGCTTAATGTTGACATTAGATGTAAATCTTGAGATGTGAATAATACAATGTTGTATGTTATTATAGGGATAGTGGGCTGACAACTGAGGAAATTGGAAGGAAACCCATTTTGGCTCATGCATACTTATTGTGCACACATAAGACTGTAAATTTAAAGGGATAGGTGGCCTGTGATTGGCCAAAGTCAAAAATCAAAAGTCAAAGTTCCGTCATGGGCTAGATTTTTTTAAATCCTGAAAACAGAGCCATGAGGAGGTGCAGAAGTCTAGTTTTCTCTCAGAACACTTGAATTACAATATGCTGAAAAGTTTTTATGGATTGTTTTGCCCAATGATGCCAAAAACCTTCTGCCTACTGCAGGTTTAACAGCATTCAAAACTCACGTCATTCTTCTGCGATGTTTTGATAATCTGTTGATGAATGAGTGACAGGCTGCACATATTTGATTATCATTTCCATGTTTAGTAGAAGAGGTTGAGCAAGTGATATGATGTGATCATTCCCAAATCAGCATTGCCCAAACAGCACAGACAGGACTGTGGTTTGTATTCATTTCTATGATTATTTGTTTTTTATATAATATACTGCATTATTAATACAATTGTATTATATTAAGTTTATAGTTGTATTCAGCTCAGTTGTATTCTCTGTTCGGTTTTGGCTGAAGATCGTTTTTCTGTTTCTCCTCTCAGTCTGATTCTGATAGGAAGACTGGCCGAACTTAAAATTCAAAGGAAAATGAATTCATCTAATGCACCTTCGCTCTCTGACATCTCCATTTTAACAACCGCCTCCACCGCCATCAATCTCGTCCTGAGTCTGCCAACCAACGGCTACGTCGTGTGGCTGATAGCGACCAGAGCGGGAGGCACGTTGTTGGCCACAGAGTTCTTCCCGCTCAACCTGGCTGTGTTTGAGATTCTCTTCTGCTTGGTTTCTGTGTCGCGGTTTCTAAGAAGTGTCTTCCCCTCGGAGCGCCTTCTGTCGACATTCACAAATGGTTTTCTGTGGAGTGGCCGCCCCATGCTGCAGTGCTGCATCTGTATAGAGCAGTTTCTGGCCGTGGTTCACCCAGCGCTGTTCCTCAGGTTTAAACCACTGAGGTACAAGGCAGCCTTCTCTGGGGTGGTTTGGCCAGTTATCATAGGATTTTCTGTATTTTACGCTCTCATTCCCAGGGCGAAAAACATTGTTTTTGTGAGCGAATGTGTGATATTAATATCAGTGATGCTGTTCTGCTACTTTTCAGTCCTTGTGGCTCTAAAAAGACCTCGGCCAGGGGAAAAGGGGAAGAAGGAGAGAGACAGCATCATGAAGAGAAGAGCTTTTCTCATCATCTTAGCGATCATTGTGTCATTTGTGGGAACATACTTCTTTTGGTGTGTTGCTATTCTCTCCAGTCTAAGCAGCTGGTATTCAAATAGTAGGAAAATATTCACACGAACTTGCACTTGCTTTACTTTTGCCAGTGGGTTTGTCCAGCCGCTCCTTTACCTGCACAAGATTGGAAAATGTTCTTGTAGTAGAGCTGTGTGAGGATTCTCATTGATTGATTTATAGTGAAGTCACCGATGATCATTTTAGCTGTAAAAAATAGATTTATTTTAACATTAAATAGAGGTAACCATAAGCCAGTCAAAGGGTCAGACTTCCTATCATCTTCATTTGATTTATATATCTGAATCTTCTCTGAATTATATTTTGAAATTAATTTAATTATACGGTCATTTTTTGCATTTTCTTTATATCTCTTGTTGTGGTTAGATGGACAGTCATGTATGAATATCCTGAGTGTAAAACTATTTAAATAAATGGCTGTCATTTTGCTCAAATAAAATAATTAATAATAACTGATGTTTGTCCTGTCACTTGCTTTGTTTTTAAGATTTGAAGGTTCAGGTTCATACAGTTACATACGATAGATTTGACTTGACTAAAACTGTCCATATTATCCAAATTTAAAAATCCAGCTCACTGTAAAAAAAAAAAAAAAAAAAATCAATGCAACAAACTTTAAACAAGTTGGGCAATTTAATTTTCTGGAGTTAAGACTTTAACTCACATGATTTGCAAGAGAAATGATCTAAAGGTACGACACAGATTTACATGTTCTCCACATAACAGACACAAAGCACAGCCAAGGCCCTACTGTACTGTATATGCAAACGTACAGGTGATGGAGGCAGTCAACCAGAAAACTACTGCAGAGATGTTGGCAGCTGCTATAATGAACACATTGGGTGCAAAGGCATTAGTGTATATTACTAAAACCATTACTGCTGTGGAAAGTAAACATTGTAGATGAAAAGAATCAGCTTACATGTGGCAGCAAATGGACTTTAAATATAAAATGAGATTGGGGTCACATTTTAAATATGCACAAAGCTATTTATTGTATGATGTTATTCAGCCCGTTCTCATTCCCAGGGTGTCAAATACTGACGCTTTGTAACGGCACCCTTTAGTGGCGGTATGTGACGCACTGGGCTTTCCATTAACATTACAATGTAAATCCATCTGCAGCAACAGTAAACGCACAGGGAAAGTGCTGTTGTGACGTAGTTTAAAGAGCGAAAGACACACATATGGTGGGTGGGGCGGTGGGGTGGATGGGTCCAACAACACAAGGCTTTCATCTAGGAGACCGTTGTTCGTGTTCCGTGTGTTAAGTTTCACTTTACAATCAGCTAATCGTTCGTGTCCCATGTTCACAATGCCCAGTCACATTTTTCACTGTGAAAACGTCGTAGTTTTAAGCCCAACCATGTTGTTTTTTTTAATCACTGAAATTATTTTGTTGCCTGAACATAAGCAAGTGTTTTTGTTCATTTCACAACATTAGACGTGTTTACTGCGATCGAAAAGTGACGCCGAGGGGTCTGACAGAGCATCAGTATGTGACGAGTTGGGATGAGAACGAGTTGCATTACTTTATTCTACCCTCTACTTCATGAGCTGCAGTGTAAAACTTTATACAAACATACTGAATGTAAAATGTTAAAGCAGCTGTACTGTTTTATTTGTAAACCAAAACTTAAATTCAGTGAATATCTCCTCACGGTGTGCCAGCTGTCTGTTCTGTGTGTGCGAGCCACCTGTAGATCAGTGGAATAGTGTGAAATTATTGGCAGGAATGTGTAACGCATCACCTGCATGCATGTGCGCATGCACATACAGTACAACCTCACACGCATGTACAAACAAAATGAAGACCCACTCATAAAACAAGCCACTCCATATAGCGCTACTTCAGGTCAAAACTTAACAGGGAACCTTTAAGACATCATCAGTTGCGTGATGCCAGTGCAGTGAGCCTATACTTATAGAACTATGTCTCTTATGACTCAAGTACCTTCACAGTGAGGGTGCAGGAAGTGTGTGGTGACATTGATTTGACAAACAATTTGTGAAACAAAAATATTTTATTACATTTGACAGGATTTTACAATTGTTTTTCTTTAATGTATTAAATTTATCAAAGTGCAGATGACATCGATTATACAAGAGAACACAGCTGCATTAGAATAGATACAGAGATCTGAATACGTTTTCACAACCTCTTAAATTCTGACCACTTGGCTTTTAAAGTTTTAGTCATTCAGATATTAAAAAATTACTGGCTATATTTGTATATTAAGAGACTAGTCAAAAATGACATTATGCATTTATTTAAATCATATCCACATTCATTTTGAGAATAATGAGAAATTCTGGTGCAGCCCAATATATTATGTTGCATGTTTTGTTAACATCACACATTAGTATGTTAAATGCACGACACTGCTTATTTCAGAAAAGAGCACAATTCAAATTTGAGAGAGCTTTTCCTGCGCTTTTCAGTTTATAGACCACCTCACATGGAAGACTCTTTTGGCCAGACCTCCTCTCGATCTTTGCGACTTTAAAGACTTCATAAGGAGGAATCAGGGCTTCTCTCTCCGACTCCCCGAGCTTAGAGAACAGAGAGACGTCTGCTCCGGAGCACGTGATAATCTCAAAGCATGACTTGTCTCCAAATCGTTCGGCGCTGGGGTACCAACCCATCGAGCTGGAGGTGAACGAGCCAAAGCGGATCACCTTGTTGAGAACGTCTTGGCTGAAGTAGCTGTCCACTCTGCGGTAGCCAGTGAGACATCTTTCCTTTTCAGGTTTGCGGGCGTTGAGAGTTTGGAGGGCATCAGTCAGGAAGAAGTGAAGCGTGTGATATCGAAACGTGGTCTTGTACTTAGATTTCTGGGTTCGAACTGCATAATTGAAGTCGAGATAGATTTTTGGTTTGTCGAGGGTATAAGCATAAATAGCCATGATCTGTTCTTTCCCCAGAGAGGTGGAGGGTCGCTTTCCCGTTTTACGCTTCCATTTCTTGTTGTAGTATTTTTCTGCTTCGCCCCAGGCCAGGGTGAAATTCTTGTTTTTGTTTTTCTCATTCGCCAGGTACTCCTTCTTCACTCTGTACTCCATCTTGTCTTTGCAACCAGCGTACATGTCATCAACAGCGTTTGGAGCCAAATCCAGTGGAACTTGACCTTTTAACGCTGCAGGTTCTGCAGAGCTCTGAAAAAACATTGAAATATAAGTCTTACTTGGTGATAATCTTACCTACAGATGTCAGTACGCAGCAGTCACACTTAAAGCTTCAATAGGCAACACGTTTTTGGCATCATGTGCAAAAAGTTCATAATAAACTTGCAGCATATTGTAATTCAAGTGTTCTGAGAGAAAACTAGACTTCTGCTCCTCCTCATGCTTTAGAAAATCTAGCCCCTGACGGGAGACTTTGACCAATCACAGGTCATTTCAGAGAAAGAGAGCGTTCCTATTGGCTGTGCTCCGGCTGGTGGGCAGTGCTTGGTATTTCCTCAACTGATCTCAACATGGCTGCTGGGTCACAAACTTTCTCATTTTACAGCTAAACAGTACACTACAAGATGATTCTGAAAACATTTGAGGCAAGAAATAGGCATTACAGTAACAGAATATTGATTCATATTTGATCAGCGCTGCCTAATTTGACCGTTTGATCAGAGTTTGTGAGTGATTGACAGCTGCTCAAAGACGGCAGGCTCCAGCTCGGCTCTGATTGGTTGTTTTCCTCCAGTCTGTGAAATCTTGCAGATGCCATTAGGAGCACCGGAGGACACAGAGGCACATTCTTTTTTTTTTCAGATTACCTGTCTCATGCACTACTGTCAGGATATAGTGACAGTTTAATCATATTTGCTCCATTTCTACACACTACAGCTTTAAACAAGCAGCCACCCAGTTTATACAGTACCTTTGCAACTCCTGTGAAGACTCCACACGTCATTAGCACTGCTGCCCAAACTGCCATCATCGCCATCTCCCACCAGCATAGAATAGAAACCTGCACACAAACAGTCTCTTTCAGTAAACACAATTATACATTACATTTTCTGTGTAAATCATTCCATTTCCAGTTATCTTATTTGAATCTGCTGGCTTCCTCTAACCTTGCTGAGTAATGTTAATTAATTGAATGTAAAAATAATAATGTAAAATTTGGATGGATCGAAACAGGCTTTGAAGTGGACATTTATTTTGAATCTAGCTCAAACACTGGGAAAGAAATGAAGACTTATTTCTCACTTACCACAGTTCAGTTCTCACATGTAGCTCCACTTTGGTGACTTGTGGGTTATCTGTTAAGCTGAGCTCCTGTTGGTCTTTCACCAGCTGCAGGCCATTCCAATCATGGGCGGGACCTTCACGAGGACTTCATGATCAACTCATTCCCTCTTTGATTGTGATGGGTCTATGCATCTGGGAATCATGCCAGTTGTACCTAAGACACAAATACCTTAAAGCTAGGGATGGGTTATGTATTTTAGAAACAACTCTTTATACATGCCGACAGCAATCAATAAATATGACAAAAAAAGAAAATGGAAATAAAATACGGTATCGGCTGTCAGGACTCAGACTCATGCTCAGAAGTTATGTTTTGTAAGTCCAAGTCAAGTCTCTTAGGATTATAATGAGCATTCTATCATCTGCTGCATGTCATCCTGTCTGCCTAGAACACGGCATAGCTATATCTATCCATATCTGAGGAATTCAAAGCATGTACTGTATCATCACTCCTTTATCTATTAGCATCAGCATTGATTAAGGAGGGTATATGATCACTTTCAACAGGCTGTTGCAATGCAATATGAAAAAAAACACACAATGAAAGCATTCCTTTAAAGTTAATAGCTGTATTTTGACCCTAAAAATGGATATAGATTATTATTCAGGGTAACAGGAAAACATTGCTAACATTATTAAGCATGCAATAATAACCATAACCTTTAATATTTCAATAACAGAGTACAAACGTATTGTATAAATACACTAGGTCGGTCTCCAACTAATGACAGCTTTAAATTAGAAATTTAACACATCCCTCTAGCTTCTCAAACAGGACTGTAATAAACCTGAATGAAGTGATTGAACAGCCTGCCTACCTACCTGGCATCATATGAAACTACAAAATCTACGGAACCATGTCATACTAGCTTGTCGCAAAGGAGAGGATATAACGCTCCACACTTACGCTACATTTTGGCGAGCAAAAACTGCCAAGGCCATTTTCAAAGGGGTCCCTTGACCTCTGACCTCAAGATATGTGAATGAAAATGGGTTCTATGGGTACCCACGAGTCTCCCCTTTACAGACATGCCCACTTTATGATAATCACATGCAGTTTTGGGGCAAGTCATAGTCAAGTCAGCACACTGACACACTGACAGCTGTTGTTGCCTGTTGGGCTGCAGTTTGCCATATTATGATTTCAGCATATTTCTTTATGCTAAATGCAGTACCTGCGAGGGCTTCTGGACAATATTTGTCATTGTTTTGTGTTGTTAACTGATTTGCAATAATAAATATATACATACATTTGCAAAAAGCAGCATATTTGTCCACTACCATGTTGAAAAAAGTGTTAAATACTTGACAAATCTCCCTTTATGGTACATTTTGAACCGATAAAAAATGTGTGATTAATTTGCGACTAATCGCGAATAATGTGATTAATTGCCATTAAATATTTAAATCGATTGACCGCCCTAGTCCCAATAAATTATATAGTTTTAAGGTATCAACAGCAAACTTTGAAATTTGTCAAGCTGTAAATTTAAACAGTCAAACAATTGTTCAAAAACCTTTTGCTTGGGATTTTTTTATGTTCTCCTACTGGTACCATTAAGTAACCACTAAATATGGGTTGTTTTCAGGGAATTACCTGATATTTATGTCAATAATCAACAAGAGTTATGAGTTTTTATTGCATTTATTGTGCACAGTATGGCCTCTGAATAGCGAGCTAACAAAGGGGACAGTTTTATTTCCTCACAACTTTAAAAAACACAGTTAATAAATTCTCTCATTGACAAACACCACAAGATAAAGTGTCCCATCAACACGCCATTCCTCTCTGATCAACTGTTAAATTTCACTATCACCACAATAATCATCAGCACCTGCAGAGCACACAGCACCGAAGCCACAAAACGCTTCTGCCTGCGTTTTATAAGGACTAAAGAAATGATAATCAACAGCAGGATATGTGCTAAAATCAACCCAACACTGAAATGCAAGTGTGTTAAAACGGCTCCAAAATATGTTTTGAATCGACTTTGATTCAATTTACAATTTAAATCCCTCTTTGGTACTTTGGTGCTCTGTAGTTTGTAGACCACGCTGCACCACGGGTCGTCTGTCAGGACATCAGTGATTTTGAAGACCTCATAGGGAGGAATCAGTACCTGTCCCTCTTGCCTGCTGGCGGAGTAATGTGTTATATCAGCACCGAAGCACGAGTAGATCTCAAAACAAGACACGTTGCCGTTAAAACCAAACGACTGCTTGCTTGAAGCCCCCAGGTGAAAGCACCAAAACGCATGTTTGCGTTGATGACGTCGTGGTCAAAGTGTTTCCACGTCCTGTGATAGGTGGTTCTGCACGACGTCTGGTTGTGACGCAGAACTTGAATGGCCTCAGTCAGGAAGAAGTAGAAATAGTGGAACCTGAATCCGTCCGTGCTGTAGTTGTATTTCCCCGTTTTCACTGCTCTGTTGAAATCTTGTCGGATAGGTTTCAACTTTGTGTACATGTACATAACTGTGGCGTGCTCTTCTTTCAGCTGCTTGTGCTCGGGTTTCTTTGCTCTGCTTTCAGCCAAAGCCCAGGCAGCGCCGAAGTTTCTGTTGAAGTGCCACTCAAACACGCCAAACAGGTCGATCACAGAGGCAGTTTCGGGCCGGCAGCCGTCGTACATGTCGTCAATGGAATCCGTCGCCATGTCCAGAGGTAAAGCCCCGGTCTTAGTTTTCTGCAGTGACGGATAAGAAAATAAACAAAACTAACAATTACAGAAGATTTGGTAATAGTCAGTGTAAATTTACTGCTACAAATAACAGGGAAAATGTTTTTGGTGCATACAAAAGAAAGAGCTGTCACCCACCACAGTCCTCCAGAGTAGTAGAAATGGGTCATGATACAAAAGGAGCGCCACTGCCAACAACACACAAAGGGTTGGCCAATTTCTCAGTGACTTCCGCTCACACACTGGTCGTTTGCCAAACCTCATATCTGAATGAAAAGAAAGACAACGCTTGTGGCTAAAAATGTAAGCTAGCCGTGTTAGGATTGGATGACAACAAGATGCATGCAGAAAATGTTATGAAAAGCATGTTTCTTTTATTGAACAAATTCAAATTTACAAACAACATGGCTCATAGATTATTGCATAATTATACATGAAAATAATAATAAATTAAATTAAGGGCTATAAGGGCTGTACCTGTAATTCATATTCTTCTATTATACTAAGAAGTTTCAATGCATTTTTGTTTAATATAAATACAATTCAAAAATTAAACAAACAAAAGTAAAAGTACACGTCTAGTGGTTGACATGTAAGAGATAAACCATAATCAGGACCCACATAATATTTCCTTAGCCTGGACCATCGATAAACATCCTCTCCACAAACAATGTATGACATCTGATTGTTTTTTTCTTACCTTTACCGAGTGCTTTCTTCAGCAGAGTGATATTCCTATGAGAGAGTGCGGGTGCGTTGTTGTTTGCAAACAAGTTCCGGCTCACAGGATTTACAGGTATGACCAAACAGCACAGACATTCTCCCACACCTTTGCTCAAAGGCGAGGAGCTATTATGGATCTTATCTTGCATGTGATGTTTGAACAGTATTTTAGTGAGAATAAACTGCATTTTTATTTTTACCACAAGCATTTTTTTCTCTTCCTAGTTTGCAGCATATTCTCACGTTATGTGTACCTATGTGTTTGTCAAGCATAAATGAAACCTTTGCACCACACTGGCTCTGTTATTTCCCTGCTGGCATTGCCAGAGGGAGGTTCCTCATGTAAATCCGGTTTGGTAGCTTGCTCGGGGTTAAAATAAACAAAGGTACTGCATGTCATCGGTTTGTAAAACACAACACAAGTGGACTAAAACAGAGGACATTTTTCACTCTGGAAAAGGTTGATGACAGCTCATCTCCTCACATAAAAGACAAAGCTTCTCCGTAGTGCCGCTCAGGATTTGGTAAGTTATAAAAACATGCCCCATTTTTTTTTTATTATTTTTTTTTTCTAAATGTAATGTGTTTTTTAAACTTTTAAATTTTGCAGATACAGTATGAGTGAAGAGTCAATAGCTAAGCACCAAATAGTAACTTTAATATGAAGTCCCACAGCTTTAGAGCTTGATATGGGGAGGGAAGCACACTCATTTGATAAACTATAATGATACGCTAGGATATATTTTGATGAAATGATATATATTACAGTGCAGTGCTAAGTTCCAGTACTTAAAGGGATAGTTTGGTTGTTTTGAAGTGGGGTTGTATGAGCTACTTATCCGTAGTCAGCGTATTACCTACAGTAGATGACAGTTGGCACGGCCAATTACAAATACACTGACTATGGATAAGTACCTCATACAACCCCACTTCAAAACACCCAAACTATCCCTTTAAGGAGTGCTGCACGTTTTTGTTCATCTCACATTCACTCTGATCTCAGTTCTTCTGGGTTAAATAACAGATTTTTCTCTGTTCCAGATGCACTATGCCTTCCCGGGAGAGCCAAGCATGTCAGAAAAAAAAATTATCTGCATGTGCCATTACTTTTCTTCTTGCGGGACTGCTGGTGTTTGTTGTCGTATATCTGACTCTCTGGAAGGTCATCGATTGGGAGGTATTTAACACATTATTTAACACTACATATTTAACATTGTCAGGACTCAAACATAAAAATAAAAAGAGTTACTCTGTTCACAAATAGTGTTTGAAAAAAAATAATAGTTTTTTTTAGGATTGTGCAAAAGAGGTTCCATTTTAATACTGTATATCTCCATCTACTGGAGAAATACTGAACAACATGTATTTCCTCATTTCAACATTTCATGCAGGATCCGACCTGCAGACTGAAAGCTACAGTTGTGACTGATAAAGCCATAATGCAGAAATGGGACGCCAGCACAAACTTCAGTCAAGCCTGGAGCAACGCAGAGCAAAACGCCAGAGAGCCCGCACACGAGTACATGGAGAAACATCATTCGACGGCCATATACATGTACTCAAATATTATGCTGCAACCTGTCAAGCAAGACCTTGAGACGGCAGAAAGTAATGGAAAACAACTAAAGGAGACATTTGAGCCCCGCTCCCTTTATTCTGCCCTGAGCGAAGCCATTCAGATTCTGAAGCACAGTCAGGTGACATGTCTTAGTACATATTACAGAACAGAGACTCTTTTACATCCCAACATCTCTAACAAACTGATTCGGTTCAGCACCTTCGTATTAGGTTCTGACGGGGGGAACTTTACAAGGAACGCTTCATGTTTAGAAGTGTACACGTGTTTCGGTGCTGACGTAACACGTTACTCAGCCTTGAAGCTGAACAACCAGGTGCTGATTCCTCCCTATGAGGTTTTCAAAGTCACAGACACACAGACGGATACGCGGAGGTGTAAAGTCATCTACAGACTGAGGAGCGACCTGAACTGCGTTTATGATCGAGAGAGCGATAAGTTACATCGAATACATGTATTACCAGAGGACATGTTTTTTCTCATTTTTGCCATCACTTGTACGTTGATTCTATGTCTTTTGCTACCCTTGGTTATTGTGAAGGTGTTAGAAAACTGTAAGAAAACTGCTGTTTGCAGTGCCTCATCTTACTAGAACTGCACTTACACCGCAGCTAGAGCTGTCGTTTAAAAAGCAAGGTTTCATTTGAAATAAAGATGGTCATATGAGCTTTACAATTGGCAGTAATCATATTGTGGCTTAGGGGGTAGGCCGACATTTCCATGTTTTAAGACTTCATGTGAAGAAAGGAAAATATGGTTATAGTGTTCATCCTGCCTACTGTAAAATAAGGTATACGTGCAACGTATACATTTAGGAAATGTTAATAGTTTGATAATATTTGCAAATGGTGTTGGTCCACAATTCAGACTTACTTTGCCATGTTGTAATAAAGTGCTCTGTTGCTCAATTCACAACTGCTGAAAGTTTCAAGCCTGTTGCAACTCACCTAGCAGCAACGTGTCACGGTAACAAGCAAGCAACTGAAGGGGAAATCAAATATAAATGAGCCTAAAAAAGAAAGCTCCCTCTCTTCACTAAGATGTCATTACCAAAATGAAGTTTATTCAAGTGTGCTATTAGTATACTTCTTTTTGAACTTAAAATAAGAGAGTTTACTTTCAGTTTACTTTTTATGTACTTATCAGAGATATACTCAACAAAAGTATACTTTAGTATACTTGGCTCAAACTGACAAGCATACTTAAAAGTCTAAGTATACTTGGCTCATATGAATAGTATACAGAAAGTCTAAGTATACTTGGCTTATAGGCTACTCATTTAATCTTTTGATCAAGATATACTTAAGAATAATATAATTAAGTATTCTTGCCTTATAGACCTACAGAAAAGAATACTTGGCTTGTAGTTGTGCTTACTTTTTGATAGAGTTGCCTATTAAAGTGTATACAAGTGTTGTTTTTTTTGACCCCTCACTTTCTCCTCTGTGTCTAAAATGTAAAACCGAAATAGGTACCTTAACCCAATGCCTTTGGTCGTGTCATAAATTACAGAAGTACTGGTCTGAAATAGTATGTCAAATGGAAAAGATATTTGATAAGGATTTAGAAATGAATCCAATGTCTTTGATTTTAGGAATCCCAAGTACAAATATAATTACTGCAGCCAACAAAAGGTTATATAACATTCTTACATTTGCTGCTAGAAAAAATATACTACTACAGTGGATCAGTGATAAGAAACCCTCTGTACAAGGCTGGCGAAAAGTCATATTTGAGATGGTCCCTTTGGAATATCTCACAAATATTCTACACACCAAAGTAGATCAGTTCCATAATATCTGGCAACCCTATCTGAATTATATTGGACCCCGAACTCTCTTCCATTATCTCACAAGGAGTCTCTTGAACATGAACTCATATATCCTGTAACTTCCCTGCACTATGACTCCCTATGACCTCCTATATACATTTTTTTTTTTTTTTTTACCTGAGCTGCACCAGGTTTTTTTTTTTTTTTTTTTTTCTCTTTTGCCTTTATCCTTATTGTGTTTGTGAAAATAAGAAAACCCAATGAACATATAAGTGAAAAAAAAAAAAAACACCAACAATTGTGGAGTGGTATAAACTGATAATTGAGCTAATATCAATGGAATATCTAACATACATTTAAATGTAAAATGGGTGATTTCTTTAAGACTTGGACATCCTTTTTTAAATATGCTGGTGAAAAACTTACAAATAGTGTACTAAAGGGTCTGATAGATTGCAATATTGAAAATTCGCCATTTTTGGGTCGTAAGGCGAGATATTTATTTGCTGACTTATTTATTTTGTTTTGTTTTCTTATTTTTCTTAAAATGTTTTGTTGTTGCATCAGTGTCGATTGCGATAAACTGTAACGGACTGAGCGCCTCCTTATCCTTATACATATACATACATAGATGCTTTGATATTTTCAACTACATATGTGATCGTGTACAATCATCTCTTTGAGTATATTATGTGCTATGTATACTGTGTGTTAGGGATCTAAATCTGGTGTTTAGTTATTGTGGCCACTGTGTGTTGATTTATTGTTGGTTTTGTTGGTGTTTGTGTTTAAAAGCATAATAAAAATATTGTGTGAAAAAAAAAAGTGTATACAAGTGTGTCTACAAAAACTATAACACAAGGAACGGTCTGAAATGTCTAATCACCACTGAAGTAGACGGAACAATCAGACGAGGAGTTGCAGGAAAACCAGGGTTGATATACAGTATAGCCGAGTAGATTGCTGAGAGGTGTGTGCAGAGCAGGGAGCCGGGACAGGTGACGAACAGATTGATTTGATGACAGACGTGGAGGTTGACTGACCCTGAAACTGAGGCAGCTAAAAGGAATTCAGCTATCAATCACTTTATTATTCACACTGGTGCCTTTATACAGTACACACACACACACCACTCCTCTGTTTGTATTGGTGCCTGCGAATTAAACTCCTGAACTCGTGTTTACAACATGGGAAGTTGTGTACACGATGTGCTTGGCGTTCAAGTGGTCAAGTCGTGGGAACACCGCTGCTAAGCAACAGCAATATTAACGTTACTGTCGGCATCTAAAAGCCACAGAGTCTAACAATTTAGCAAGGTAGCAAGCAGGTAACATAATGCAGGAAATGGCATAATGACAGAGGAAAAGGATTAGGCGGTTGGGAATATCAACATTTTCCTCAGACTTATTATAGAATTACGAAGAAAAACAATATACGACTAAAATTGCAATATATTCACTTATTATGTACCGAATAATTAACTTCCTCCGCCATTTCTGACAGGTCATAAACTCTGAGATTTCAGAAACTTTCCACTTATGAGGTTGTGAATACCACAAGAGGGGGGCGTTCACATGGACTCTTCTCGTGAACACGGTAAACACGACCCCATTTGAAGGCACCATTGCATCACACATTACATCCCTCCTACACGTTCCTCTTTATTTCTCAAGCACCCCTACATACGGGACAGTGCTGATGACAAATGTGCTGAGGTGATGGTTGGACAACTGAGGCAGCCAGGACATTCAGGTAAAGCTAGTAGATTTATGACAGCCAAAACATCATGTAATATAAATACTGCACTGTAAACAATTGCTGTTAATTTACAGCAGAATTTCAACAGTATTAACCTGTTATTGCTAAAAACAGTGCTTTACTGTTAATACAAAAGAAAATCTGTTAAATTACGCTCATAGGCCGTTTTTTAACTGAACTATAATGTATTCTTAAAAAACAGCACTTTACTGCTGATCAACTGTCTAAAGTATCATGAATAACAGTTTCATGCAGTATTTTTTGAATTCTGGGAAGAGCATTTCACCTGATCTGCACATGTGAGGCTGGATCCGTTCTTTTCTTCATCCATCCCCATCTTACTGATTATTTGGTGAGTAGTAATTTTATTTAATTAATAAATCTGTGCAAAGTTTATCAGTGATGTTTCCAGTTAGTTTGCATAACAGAATATGTGCATGTCATGATAGAGGGATTCAACAGCTAGCTAGAATTTCACAGATGATTGCACATTAATCGGACAACACAAGGAGCTCATTTTAATTTCTATGTATTCAAGTTAATATCGAAGTTAATGTGCTGACACATGTATTTTGCCAGTGAATTCATGCATAACGACGGTGTATACATTTTACAGTCTATGGAAGTCCCTTCAACATTTAAAGTAACATTAAGACTTCAGTGCACGTTGGTTATTGGGTGGTAATTCAGCAGAGCATATACAAAATTGAAGGCAAGTTTATTTACTAGCTAACTAGTGTTTTTGAATGATATCTGAAAACCACATGTTCTATAGATCAGATGGTCAGAATATTCATAATTGATCAAAAAAACGTTTCTCAACCAGTAATGCACACCACTCAACACAATTCATTTCAAACATTGACTAAAAATCCATGAAGTTGACTGAGGAAAATTCTTTCTAAGTTTCAGGTGAAACAGCAGGAAGCTATTGGCGCTGGATGGTCAGCCTTGAAGGCCACTTCATATGTGAGGGGATCCAGCCCACCTTCTTGATGGGACTTGCTGCATTATTTTCCACCTTCTACACCTGCACGCTCAAGTTAATCTCAAGGTTAGATACTTTCAGTAAAACCTGTATTTTTATTGTGGCATTAATCTAAGTGATTCACACAACTTGATTTTTACACAGTACCTGAAGAAACACTATCATTTTTCAGGTGCACCGTAGGAATAAACCCTGAGAGAGGCACCAAGGATGGACAGGGCAAAGTCTTCTCAAAGAAAACTGGCAAATTCACGAGCTACAAGACAAGACTACAACCGTATATCCACATGTATCCACTCTGCTGATGGGACTCATGGACTTGAGTGGGACTTCATTTAAAATGGTGAGTTTACATTACATACATGATAAGAGGAAATGAGGGCTACACACGCTGATTTTGTATGTGAGAAGTTACAATGAAAGTTATGTTGGAACTCATATATCTCTCTCACACAGTCAGCGGGCTACCAAGGCTGGATTGAGAGAACTGGCGTCTTTGAGTGGGCCATAAGTCATTCACTAACTCACTCCCCCATTATCGCCCAATACTTGGACTTCCACACTTATCCATGTGCCTTGTTAGAGCCTGAATATTCATAGTTGGACATGATGTCACATGTCTGGTGGTGTTGGTGCTCATTATGATATAAGGCAAAATATTACTTGAGAGTTTTGTTTTAACTCTATGATATAGCTCAACTCTCTGTAACTGTTCCACAAAGTAAGGTTAGTAAGATTGACAGATGTCTTCAGAAATGCTATTTCTTCTGAAATTTGGTTTGTTATCTGTGTCAGGTTTTTGTTGGCGCTGTGTTGAACTTCATATGAAAATAAAAAATAAAGTGCAATAAGATAAGCTGTAGATGTTCTTTTCTCACACATTGTACATGATTGGAAAATCAGTGAATTAGCTCTGTTCTTCACTCACATGTTGTTATGGTTTGCATTCTGTGCTTGTAGCCAGCTATAGACAGACATTTTGGGCCTTATAGCCTTAATTATAGCCTTTTTCTTAACAAGTGCCTTTAATTGTATTTAGTGTGACTATTCCTATGTCTGTAACCTGCTAAGTCTATTCATCTAGGCAAAAAATAATGTTCATTAAAATGTATGTAAAAAATACAACCTAAATAGTGCATTGAAACAAATCAGTAAGATAATGTAAAAGAAAGGGATAAAAACAGCTATATAATGTATCCTTAAACAGTAAATTAACTGTAAAATACTGTGAAATTAATCAAAAAAACAGTATATACTGTATTTTTCATTAACAGTACAAAGCTGTAAATTTCAGCGACAGTACAATAATGTTAATTTTACAGTAGAATAATGGCAACCCTGCTTCCAGCTCTTTACTGTTATTTTACTGGGAAATTCTTAACAGTGTGGTCATTTTACTGTGTATTGCTGACTGAAGAATGTTATTTGAGAAGCTAATCCGTCACCACCAAACACACATTCTTCTCCGAGATGTCACAATGGTCATGCACAAAATGTCAACACTTACTTAGGGAGTGAAGAGGTGAAAGTATGTCAGCTATATGTCAACGCCCCGGCCATAAACAAAGGAAAGTTCATCTTCTTGACTATGTTGTTTTAGTTTGTGTACAGTGACGCAGGCTGCATAATCAAATACAGGTCAGGCATGAAATATGCTGTTAAGAAGGATTTTGTGACACCTTGATGACTAGATTGTTGCCTGCATATCCACCAGAGGTGCCACTCTGCACGTATCTGGGTAAAAGTTCTACAGTATGTCTGATCAGAGAGTAGCTACTGTATATCCCAATCAGATGAACACAGGACTGACATTTCAGTCATGAAACTAAATGTTATGTATGTGACATATGCAACAATTATCACCAGTAAGGTCTTATTTTTCTACTCTGATTGTCATACACTCTAAGAAATATCTGTGTATTAACACTTGTATGACTGTAACAGAAATTGTCCATAGCATGTGAATCACGGGTATATTTCTGTTTATTTACATTTTACAAATTGCATTATGGGACCTTGATCTGTGCTCCGTCTGGTTTGGTTATGTGTATAATGTAACGATTGTGAATTTCCTGGATATAGCTGATATTACTAATATCAGCTTATGTAATGTTAGTGAGCTGGTGTTCACAATGCCTTAATCATAACTAACCAACGCTTGGTTTGGGAGATTAAAGAACTCATTTTAGTTAACAAACTGAGCAGCTTTGTGTAAGATAATTTGTTGTAACGTCAATGAAAATGAGCGCCCGTTATTTGGTTATGCCCCTCTCCACCATTCTTTGTGGCAAATAATAGAAAATGTTCTGTTTTTTTTACTATAGATACACCATTAAATAATAGAAAATGTATTGTTTTTACTATAGATACATTATTAAATAATAGAAAATGTCTTGTTTTTACTATAGATACACCATTAAATAATAGAAAATGTATTGTTTTTACTATAGATACATTATTAAATAATAGAAAATGTCTTGTTTTTACTATAGATACACCCTTAAATAATAGAAAATGTCTTGTTTTTTAGTATAGATACACCATTAAATAATAGAAAATGTATTGTTTTTATTATAGAAACACCCTTAAATAATAGAAAATGTATTGTTTTTACTATAGATACACTATTAAATAATAGAAAATGTATTGTTTTTACTATAGATACACCCTTAAATAATAGAAAATGTCTTGTTTTTACTATAGATACACCATTAAATAATAGAAAATGTATTGTTTTTACTATAGATACACCATTAAATAATAGAAAATGTCTTGTTTTTACTATAGATACACCCTTAAATAATAGAAAATTTATTGTTTTTACTATAGATACACCATTAAATAATAGAAAATGTATTGTTTTTACTATAGATACACCCTTAAATAATAGAAAATGTCTTGTTTTTTAGTATAGATACACCATTAAATAATAGAAAATGTTTTTTACAAGATACATTATTAAACAACAGTAAATATATTCTTGTTGTTTTTTACTGTAGGCATACTGTTAATTAATACAAAATTTCAGTTTTTTAATTACTGTACAAAGTCCGGGTAATGAGCTGCCAGTACGTTTTCTGTTATTTTACAGATTTTTTCCTTGGAGTGTAGGAAGAAAAGTACATACACATTGCCACAACAGGATACAGAATGGTTTTAATGTGTAGATTAAATCAACTTTCTATGGATTCTTTCTCTCCTCATAAGTATCAGATTCTTGCCCCACACTGGTCGTGATTTGCCTCATCATTCACTGACCTTTTTGCCACTGTGAGATGATGGGATTTTGCCGACAAGGCTATTGTCAAATATTCCATGATGATGACAAATCGAATGGAAAAACTGACAAATAAAGCAAATAAATAAAGTGGCTAATCTTCACAAATGACTCATCAACAAAATATCAAAGCATTGATAATATCGGGTGTGTCGGAACAAGCGAACAGTATGTGGGTGTACAGCGTTTAGATTGGGCTGATAACGCCAAAAAAATAAAGAAGAAGAGGCCTGATGCATGGCTGCCATGTGTTGTGTAGCAACAAAGAACATAAACATAGATATGTCTTTTTATGAAGACTTTATCCCTTTTGGGTTATTATGAGAGGTGAATTCCATTGTCCCTTATCATGAAGGTATTCCAACACTTCAAGACAACGTTTCTGTCTTGAAATGCTCTAACTACACTCTACAGACTGTACTGGCCACAGTGTCTGTGTGATTGAGCCAGTTGTCAGTTCGTATTCTCGCTGACAGCAGTATTACCTTCTCCGCCGACACATAAACTTGGCTCTGCTGCTGAAAATTAACGTCTTCTTGTTGGCATCAGGATCTCAGGTCACATGGGTCCTTGGCAGTTATAAATCTCAATGTCAGAGGGGAGTGCCTTAGGAGAGGCTAGAATTTGGGAGAGGCCATCTAGGTACTGTATCAGTGTGTTTCACCCTCCATAGTGCGTAGGTGTGTGAGAGAGAGAAGTGACATGCATGACAGGTATTCCCCTGACTTGCCTGGGGGGATGAATCATTACAGGAGGTTTCCCAGAAGGACACAACACTGTATACCTGTTCAAACATCACAGTTACTTGATAACTGTTGTTATTAGGGCTTTAGTCTTCCAATGATTTTTTTCCACAAGGAAGCATTGCCAAGTGTGTCTTAGTTGATTTCAGGGGTTTAAAGGTGCAATATGTAAAATGCAGCCACCTGCTCCAAAGAAATAGGGGTCAGCATTTACCTCTACTGGGTTCATACAATCTAAATTTACAATCATCAATTGTTAAAAAAAAAAAAAAAAAAGCCTACAACTAACTAACAGCAGGGCAAGAATACACAAAACGGCTACGTTATAACCTTCACGTGTGGAGTCGGCTTGTAAATTATGTTAGCCATCTGTGGGTTTGTGCCAACCGGGGGCTTTACGGTAGATTTTGATAGTTTATGATAGAGAAAATGATCCCCCGCCTTTGTGTGGTCCTCCCTGCGTCCAGGAGACCACCCTACCAAGAGGAGAGTGGTCGGGACTCAACAGCTCTGGGAGACAGACCCCGAGTCGGTGGCCGCAGCAACTCAAATTCAGCCAACCAGCGTCGGGAGTCACAGCGGGCTGGTGGAGCGCTGGGTCTAAGCTGTGTAACGGCAGCAACAGAACGTTTGCTGATCCGGTGGGGTGTTGGGACAGTACCCCAGAATCAAACCCCGGGTGCTGGGGTTTGCTCTGGCTGAATTCGAACTAACTGCCTAACTACGCCTCCCGGTGCACTGAGGACGAGGCGAGGTCGCGAACAGTTTTGTCGTTTCTGCCACTTTGGATTTAATCCAATAAACCAATTATCAATATTATTGACAAGCCCTCGGTACAGCTCTAATTCTTCATTCTCTGAGGCAGACTGGACGCTGACTCACTATCGCCTCTTGAGAAACAAGTGGTATTACAAGAAAGTCCGAACCAGACCTTGCTGGTTGGCAGTAGATATCTCTGCAGCACAATGCATTTACCTATTTGGCGTAACATCAAAACTGTTACTTCACATTCTTTTGATTATTTTTGAATGTGTTAAACTAAAATTATGGCCATATCTTACACATTGCACCTTTAACTTGGTCTAATGAAGGAAACTTTTAAAATTTCTGTTTGAGTACAGAGTAAACAAACAAGATACAGCAACTTCATTTGTGAGCTGTAGAGGTGTTAGTAGACGCATTTTTGAGCTTCTGTTTCCCCCTGCTTCCAGTCTTTATGCTCAGCTAGGCTAAACACTCCCCGAGTCCAGCTCCATGTGAAAGTCTGGCAAACTATTCAGGGTTGTGTGTTGATAGGGATGAATGGATGTGGTCAGATGAGTCTGGGGTTAATTGATAAAAGAATATCTCATTTCTAATAGGATGTATTACATGCAATAAAAAGCACACTCACACCTGTGTCCTCACTCAAACACATGCAAAAAAAATGCAGGGTGTGTGGGAGTTCTTCTATTCATCAGCTCAATCACTGAAGACAGACGTAACTATAAGAGGAGGGAATGAGGGCAAACACTCTCACACACTCTTAAAAGCTTCCAGATAACATAGGAAACACCAAGGTCTACGCACGTACCAGAGTGTAAACCGATAACGCTGACAAAGGAAGACTGAAGCGGCGCCAACATTAGAATAAGACTGGAGTGCTAAAGAGCAGACTGCACACAGGTAAGAGTGAGTAAAATGTATTTGCGTCTGTATATTGTTAATTGTTTGTGGTTAATTGGTAGTAATATTATATATTTGTTTTAATTATTTTTTAAATGATTAATGCCTTAATATATTTTTGTAGTAATATTAGCATTTTTTGTATTTTTTTAAAATTTAAAATAAGAGGTTACTGTGTTACAGAACAGGTCAAACATTGATTCAAAAACATAATTAAGTAGCACATGAGATGCTGTTGATCTTATTTTCTTGGGGATTAAATGTAGAAATTATAAAAGTAGAGATTCTCATATTTGATAAAAGCAGGTTCTCTTAAAAATGTGTTAATATAAGCTCATGATTTTGTGTATCACTAATGCTATCTATTTATTTAATTATTTAAATCTTTTTATTGACCTCCTTTCTGTGCTGATTTTCTCTTTCTACCTCAGGTGTTTTCACTTGACACTGTTGCCTCGTTGCACCTGGTTCTCTGCCAGTAACCTCTCTGTGCTGACCACATTGCTTTCTGTTTGTTGCAACCCATTGTGGAGTTACTGCACACAGTGGGGGGTGATTTTTTCCTACTTTTATTCAGTTGATTTTTGGTGTGGGCAAAGAAGTGAAGGAAAGCAAACAGGCAGAGAGAGAAGTTGAGAGGGTTTAGAGAAAGTATCCTTCCAGATTTCTTCATCTACCTCCATCTTTCATCTTGTTCTTGTCCTCCATCGTGGCTGCCAGACAGACAGTCATGTTCCTGGTGGTGGTGGCGGTGGTCCTCTCGCTGCCGGGCCTCACTCACAGCTTCCAACCACTCTTTGCATTTGATGGGAATTCCACCACTCACCGTGACATCACACAAAGGGCGATCCTCAGAAAGACAGCTGAGGTCTGCCGAGACATCGCTGCCTCTGAGGGACGGGACTTCAGCCTGACTGTGAGTTGGAAAGCCACGCTGAAACAGAGAAACTGGTCTGAGAGCATTGTTGCATTCAAATAGAATAAAACCAATCACGTAATTTCAATGGAGATATAAGCCTCTATTATTGATGTAGATCTTAAAAGATGTTAAAGGGGCTCCATGTAAGAATCAGAAATTGCTTGTTAACAGTGACACCTGTGGCCGTGAAGTCAACGACAGTTATCGTCCTGTTGCTCGAGCTTGTGCTCGTTTACACGAGCGAGCATCGGTCAAAACAGTGAGGCGACACACACGAGACTGAACGTGATTGACAGGAATCATGTTAGCAACATTGGCCAGCTAAAATCACATTATCACTATATATTTCACATGCTTGGCATGTGAATGTTAGCTTACGTGTCCAATAGGAATTTAGCCAGCTCGGGGTCCGTTTTAACCCAAAACCAAACAAAGGTCCCTCCATGAATCGAAGTCCTGGCCGGTGTTGATCCTAGTTTTCCTTGGATCAACATCCTTGGACGTTGGTCGACAACGGGCTTTAATAGATGTAACGTTGTTTTTTTTTGTGCTGCCTTGGAGTTTGTGTTGGAGTCTGAGTTGTGGTGGGGGCTGGTTAGCCACGGTTGCACTTTATTAGCCCTGTAGAGGAGCTGAAGGGAGTAAAGGCACTCGCAAGCGTGCACAACGCCACATCTGACTGGATTTTCCCGGAAAAAATGGCCCGCATTCTTCACATTAAAAGCAGTTTACAAGCTGATAGAGGCAGAAAGTCAAGAAAGGTCTCATATTTTAGGTTACAACCTTAACACACATTGGCAATAAAAAACTATTAAAACACATTTATACGTGTAAAAACTGACATACAGTCCTTTTAAGTCCCCCAATAAATCAGTGTTAAGTGCAAAACTGCGTGAACATGAGAGTACAGTGTTGGATTTTCAAACACGCAGTCAGTAGTTTGTCACGTCTTTGTCTCCAGATTGATGACAGGCTGTCCACTTACAAGGTGCAGAGGGCCTGTTCCTCTACAGGCACGTCCACCTCTCTCCTCTCAACTGTCATGTTCCGAACTTCCATCGCCAAAATGTACTTTAGCAACGCAAAAGTGGACGTGATTTTTGCGCTGAGCGAGGAGCACCATTTCGATGACGAGACCTTCCAGGGAGGACGGGATGTCATCACAGCAGGTAAACATGGCTTTCCTGCTCAAGATATCTATCATGAAACGACAAACACGTAAAAAAATACATTTATATATACTGTATATATATATTGCAAAGTGCAGCCTCAGTTTGCACCTAACAGTCTGTTCTCTATTGTGCTGCTGAGGTGTGTCTGCTGTGAAGGCCAGTGTGAAGCTGGAGAACTTTGTGGCAGGGAGGTGGACTCTTGGACGAGTCTGTCATACCCTACAGGTGAGACTAATGGTCACTGTTACAGATTGTTGTGGGTACGGTGGCGTCATTTTAGAGGTGAGAGACATGATCAAAACAACAAGCATCAGTGGAGTGGTAAATGATGTTTCATGTTGTGTGTATCAAGGACTTCTACAGCCACAGTAACTGGGTGGAGCTGGGAAACAAGGCTCCTTACAGTACTCTGATCAGACCAGACCAGCCTCTTGAGAACCTGGCAGGTAGGATTCCGCTATCAACGGTCACACGTGAACTGCTGCTTGGTTATGTTGACTATACTGTATATGCTCCAGTGACAAATCACATTAGGCCACATTGTCAGGTTATCTGTCACCTGTCGGTTAAAAAAATACCCACCCTGCCGTGGCATGTGCATGCAATATGCACAGTACATACTTTTGTTTTTTTTAAACTACATCAAACTGTTTTTTTAATTCACAAAGAGTCCATTATTCACCATTCAAGAGGGATTCTAAACATAATCCATCACTGATTAGAATCAGTAATGACCACATTCAGTAATAGATATTTACCAGTTTAAATACAATTATCAACATATAAAGATATATTTCTCTCTGGTTTGAAGGGTAACACTTCATTTTACAGGTCCGCAAATTTCATGGTATTTAGGTGATAATTAGCAAGTAACCTATTAGAAATTTCTTTGGAATTACTGCCAAATTACCCCAATATTTACCTAAAACTTTATAGAAAATTACTTTATTATAAACATGATTTAATAATTAAATGCTAAAATAGCATTTAATGGTTAAAATAGGGTCCTTTGGCTTGGGAAGCGGCTGTGCGAAGCTCTTCATCGGAGGTGGAAAACAAAAACTAATAGAAGACATTTCTGATCAGACACAAATCTCACCATTGTGTGACTTATTGTCTACACAGATGTAACCTGGTAGCTGATGTAATGATTCAGGGAGTTTTTTAAAGTTATTTCAAAGAAGTTATTTGCTAATTATTATCAATTTATCAGCAGTCATGGAAATAAAGCATATCAATTAACTTTGTATTCTTTTCCTAGAAATATATTAAATAAATTACCAGCTATTGGGAAATAGCGGAATATAATTATTAAATAATGTTTATATTAGAAATAAAATAACAATAATAAAAGTCCAGAGTCAAGTCCCAAGTCAAGACAACCAAACAAAGTAATTTTTGATGAATTTTGAGGTAAATTTTGGGGTAATTTGTCTGTAATTCCAAAGAAATTTCAAATAGGTTACTTGCTAATTATCACCATGAAATCTACGGACCTGTAAAATGAAGTGTTACTGTTTGAAGTAGTGTAATGTGTAAAATAATGGCTTTGTAAAACTGATTTATGTTGAATATGTTATGCCATGTTTTCAGATGAATTAACATGCAAGTTTGTTTTTTTTGTCATTGAATTTGCTGCAGGCCTAAGCACCCCAACCTGTAGAAACTGTACAGGAGGAAACTGTGATAACAACCTCCTGCCTGACCTGCTGCAGCAGGGGCTTCTTACTTCAGGCTACTTCAACATCTTTTCCCCGGCCAAACCTGCAGGTGACTTTAAAGGGACCATCTATATTTTTGTGTTATTTTGTGAACAGATGTATGTAACATAACAAGCACATTCTGTCTCCTCCAAGGTAAATGCAGCCACGGTGGATCATTTGACAAAACAAGCAGACAGGACCCAGTGGGGGGCATCAGTAAGGACGACATCGGGTCCAGTCACGGCTCGCTTCACCACAAAGCGGCTGATTTGGCTGTGAATGCCACTATGGAGCTACTGGAGGACATCAGATTAGCTGCAGGAGACAAGAACTTCCTGCGGTATGTATGGGACGCCCACACCTGAGCCATTTTGTGACCTACACAAGCGGGGGAAAAAACGTGGCCTCTGTATAAGGTGAAAGAACGGAGCAGTAAATTAAAGCAAAGATAATAGGCTCGTTCGGGATGAACTGCGCCTCGCCTGGAAGGCAGACGAGATCAGGCGGCAGCAGCAGGGGGCAGGGACAAAAAGCTGCGGTCAAGATCCGATCTGTAGGCTGCTTGCAGTTTGCATACCACTTTGGAATTTATTGATATTTGTTTGTAAATATATATGTGGAAATGTGCGTGTATCTGGCATGATAAGTGTTAACTAAATAACCTTCATTATTATTATTATTATTATTATTATCAACCACATAAGATGTGTTTAACAGATGAAACCTTCATAGAACAACATGAGACTAATAGCCTACAATCTAGTGTATAAATACTATAAATACACAGAAAGTTCAGACTTTCTACAAAACGTGGCGTTTGCTGTCAAAACTAAGAGCCAATCAGCTCCTTGATCGGGGTCGACAGCCAGGCATTTCCCATAATGCCCTGGGTGTTGCAGACGGTGGAAAGCAACTGCGGCGCCTGGCTCTAAAAACTGCGGCCGCCTCGATCTTGTGAGGTTATCGTTGCCCACGTGTGCGTGACGTCAGAGCAAGTCGGGATCAAGTCGGACACAAATGTAACCGGCATGCATTGCGCTGCCATCGCCGGTGATCGATTCTGCGCTGGCCTGGCTCATCTCGAACAAGCCTAAGGCATCACATTGAAATAAATTCACTGATATGGTGAAGAAACAGCCGTTATATGTATCCTGCACGTCCAAAAAGCTTGCACTTTTCAAACAAATATAGCTCCACTTTACCAGGACGGCTGGATTTTTGTCTTTTATCTTGCAAAGTAATACAAAAACATGCTTACTGGGCTGCCTCTAAAGACTTTCTGTGCATATAAGGTGAGATGGGGTAATCACTGATCGCTGACAGATGGATTACCCATGATCAGCTGAATAAGGTAATTGGGTTTTTTCTCTCTCGTGTTCCCACAGATTGATGGGCCTCTCCCAGTCCTCCGTGCTGTGTTTTGTCATCGACACCACAGGCAGTATGAGCGATGACATAGCTGAGGCTAAGAGAGTTTCCTTTCAGATCATTGACAGTAAGAGGGGAACCCAGCAAGAGCCCTCCGCCTACATATTGGTACCTTTCAATGACCCAGGTACAGACGTATTTGTAGTTTAAGATAAAGATTGTTCATGTTTGAGTGGAATTTACCGGCACATGCTGCCTCTGAGCTTCCAAATAAAGTAGTTCTCCTGTAAACATTACGAAAAAGATGTTGTACCATTGTAAACTGAGTATGTGTACTTTAGCCCCAGTAGTCAATGTAAAAGTTAGGTTACGACCTTGACGGTAAATGGTAACGGTAATCTATTCTATATCCAGGTTTTGGACCTCTGATTATGACAACCAATGCAGATGTCTTCAAAGACAACATCAACAAGCTGTCTGCAAGTGGAGGAGGAGACATCCCAGAGCTGTGCTTGTCTGGACTGCAGGTGCCAACATAAATTGACATATGTTATGCTTCTCTTGGAATCATCAATTCAGACAACAACGTTTTTTGTAAAGCAACAAAACGATATGATGTCATGAGACGATTCCACTTAAAGCACCAGTGTGTAACATTTAGAGGAATCTATTGGCAGAAATGGAATATAATATTAATAAGTAGGTTTTCTTTAGTGTATAATCACCTGAAAATAAGAATGGTTGCGTTGTGTAATGAGTCGTTTATAAAGGGAGTGGGTCCTCTCTTCACGGAGCCGGCCGCCATGTTTCTACAGTAGCCCAGAACGGACAAACCAAACACTGGCTCTAGGTAGGGATATTATTTAATATAACGTTTTTTCGCCGGTTCTCCTACACGCTTGACACACGGGAGAAGTTTCAGTTGGTTGCAATCTGCAACCTCACCGCTAGATGTCACCAGATCCAACACACTGCACCTTTAAAGTCGCTGACAATACAATTTTATTATTGCCGAGCCAGACTTATACTAAATAAATGGATGCAAAGTTAACCTCAAAATGTAAATTTAAAAAAATCTCTTTTCATTCAATTTTTTTTTTCTTTTTAATCTAGACCATTTTTAATAAATACTATTTTTTCCTGTTCCGTATACTATTGCCAGCTTGCCCTGACTGCTGCTCCACCCTCCTCTGAGATCTTTGTCTTCACTGACGCTCCAGCAAAAGATGCTCATCTGAAAAGCACCATCACCGCCCTTATCGAGAGCACCAAGACTGCGGTAAGAGTTGACTTTTTTTTTTTTTACCATCCTTGCTCTTTAAATGTCAATACATTCCAGGTCTGATGCAACCTTTACAAGTACTTTTTTTCTCCATCTTTATACTTTAGGTAACATTCATGTTGACGGACGTTCTGGCCAGTCGACGGCGCCGCAGAAACTCTCAGGGTAAGAGTTCACGTTCAATGAGCCAATTAGATGCACAGCTGTATCGTGACCTAGCCCGAGCCTCTGGAGGTCAGGCCATTGAGGTCACCAAGTCAGACCTCTCTCTGGCTACCAGTGTAATAGAGGATTCATCCGCCATTGCTGTGGTAAGACATCAAGCAAGAAAATCATACCTGACTGAAGATGGTACTTTACAGTATGTATAGAAATGTGCAGTTTCTGTCTTTCAGGTGACAGTTTTACAGGGAGTGAGGAATCCTGGAAGGCCTGATAATTTTACGTTTACTGTTGATGGATCACTAAGGAACATGACGGCCTACATCACAGGAGCCTCATCTCTCACCTTCGATCTCACCAGCCCCACAGGTGTTGTTATTGCTAATGTCCCAGTCTAGTTTTGGCTGTTCCATCCGCCTTTTACTCCCTCCATTTACTGCCAGTAGAAAAATGGGTAACACTTCATTTTACAGGTCCGCAAATTTCATGCTAATTAGGTGATGATTAGCAAGTAACCTATTTGAAATTTCTTTGGAATTACTGCCAAATTACCCCAATATTTACCTCAACATTTATCGAAATTACTTTATTATAAACATTATTTAATAATTATATGCTAAAATAGCATATAATGTTTAAAATAGGGCCCTTAGGCTTGAGTTTTTTTAAGAAATTTTAAAGAAGTTGTTTGCTAATTATTATCTATTTACCAGCAAACATGGAAATAAAGCATATCAATTAACTTTGTATTCTTTTCCTGGAAATGTATTAAATAAATTATCAACTACTGGGAAATAGCGGAATACAATTATTAAATAATGTTTATAATAAAGTAATTTTCGATACATTTTGAGGTAAATATTGGAGTAATTTGGCAGTAATTCTAAAGAAATTAACATGAAATTTGAGGACCTGTAAAATGAAGTGTTACCAAAAAATGTTTAGCTTTGTTTGTGCTGGTAGACAACAGTGTTGTTTTAACATAAGTACTTTCTCCTTCAGGTGTATCTCAGAGTTCCAGTCAGTCAAATGGTCCTCTGGCATCCATCACCACGGCAGGAAACCTACGTCGTTTGAGCCTCAACTCTGACAATCAAACGGGATCATGGAAAATCAGTGTTAACTCTAATAGCCCCTACTCTGTTAAGGTCGCAGGTCAGTAGTATGATAGAGATCACATATAGCCAGAGAAAGTTGAATGAGAGGAATTTTCAAAAGATTATATTTAGCAGGTCTTTGTTTACAGTTATGTTTGCCATTGCCCTTGATCTGATTTGTGTGTTTACACCAGGTCAAAGTTCATTGAACTTCATTTATAATCTGGTGGAAGCTCACGAGGGAGCCCACGGGGACTACAGTCTAAAGGAGGGACGTCCTCTTTCAGGTCAGACCACTTTACTAATTATTCTCATCTTCACTTTTACAGTTTGTACAATTCTCTTGCAGTACATGTTACATTAACATTTAGCCTTTTTCTCTTTGTCCTCAACAACATCCATCATCTGCCTTTTACAGTACCCAAAAATGTTAATAGTCCAACCCATCAACCCTAAACTATTCTGTCTCTTCCAGATCGAGCCTCTCAATCTTCTTTAGTTATGTACAAATACAAAGATACTCATCTAGTTTCCCTTTCTCTCTTTTCACGACTTTCAGGTGCTAATGTCAGCCTCTTGGTCTCTGTGACAGGAAGTGACACAGTAAAGGTCACGGAGGTCACTCTGTTTGACAGCTCAGGGCCGACAGAGGTCAACGGATCACTACAGGCATGTCACATATCACACTTGATGATACACTTGGATATTCAGTAGCTAAAGTGACCCTCACATCTTGAATATCAGAATTCCATTGAATGACTTTAACAATATTGTTTGCAAAGCAATGAGATTGCAGGCGAATAGTACTTAAAACTGCAGCCAATAGTAGACAAACTCTTACTTTCTCTTTCTGTCCTCCACAGTCGGTGGGAAGTGGTAACTTCCTGGTGACATTCAGTGGAGTCCCGGCAGGCAACTTTGTGCTTCGCCTGAAAGGAGAGGACAGCAGCTCCACCTCCAGGGCAACACCGAGCAGCTTCCAGAGACAAGCCCCCACACAGATGAAGACCTCCAGCATCTCCGTTACCGTGAGCTCAGTCACATCCAGTTTCCTGTCTCAGTTCTAAACTAAATAATCATAAAATAAAATGACCAGCGGTATCTCCTTCTACACAAATGAATAGTGCCAATATCATCATATACTAAGAGTCTACAGTGATGTTCTCTGAGGCTGTGCACAGTGGTGTGGTGCTGATATTAAGCAGTATAATGTTTACCATGTTCACTGTTTTAGTTTAGAGTGTTGGTATGCCAACATTAAAAATATGCAGTTATTCAAATGGCCACTTGAGGCTCCAAAAGGGAGTCAATCCCCACGGACCCCGCGTTAAAATGCCCACCTTTACAGCAGAAATATACATGTAATAATAGCCTGACGACAGTCTATTCGGCTGACTTTCTAACATCCTATCGTCTGTTCCACTCAAGGCTACCACGATACAGGCAAACACCCACAATTCCATGCGATGCAAAAAGATATGCATGACTTTATTTCTCTCTTTACACCCCTCCTACTTTTCCTTCACTTGTTCAGACCCAAGCCAACAACACCAACATAGAACCAGGCTCCACCATCTCCGTCCCTTTCACAGTCGCCGCAACCACTGACGGAGTTGTTAACGACTCTGCGACCGGGACGTTCACAGTGCGAGCCAACAACGACCGCAGCTATGCTTCAACTTCACCCAGCACCGTCACCGTAGCGGCGGGCGGTGGAGGCAAAGCCAACGGCACCGTGACCTTGACAATACCAGCCAGCGCTGCATCAGGAACAGACGTGACCCTAACCATTGAGGCAGAAAATGCAGCTGCCACCGACACCAACTATGCTGTCCTCCGGATGTCTGTGACTGCCAAGGTAAGAGGGAAAACTCATGCACTGTAGTTGGAGCCAGAGAAGAGTTTTCTGGCAAGCAGTATGTGCAACATTTTCCATGGATGTCTTTTGATTCTGGCATAATGACTTCGCCTTTTTCTTAATGCTTTGTATGATGCCTCACTCTCAATTCTTCATCTCTCCCACTTCCTGTTTCTGTGCCTCTAGGTGACAGATATAAGCCGCCCAGTGTGCCAGCTAGTCAGTTCATCCACCAGCTGTCCGTCCTCTTCATCGCTCTGTGCTTCCGCCCAGTGGCTATTCATCGCTAATCTCACCGATGGCATCAATGGAACTGGCATTGAGAGCGTCACTGTCCGCCAAGGGAACGGTACCCTCAATACCAGCACAGTGGCTGGAACAGGGGGTGAGAACGTCACAGTGGCGACCTACAGCGCCTCCTGCTGTTCGCAGAACGTAGAGCTGGCTGCTGTGGACAAAGTAGGAAATGTGGGGACATGTGTGGGACAGGCTAGAGAATCTGCCACTGCCACGGCTGCTCCTGTGACTACAGCTGCAGTTAACACAACATCCACTGGAGGGCACACATTGAGCATATCACACTGTCTCTGGATCAGTGTTGTGGTTTCTCTCTTTTGGAAGTAAAATGGATAAATTACACTATTATAGCACATGAATCAAAAGTGTCCTCTCAGATGTCTCAGGTGTGTTTGAATTGCCGCTGCTTGAAGAGAAAAAATGTTCCTTCCATTTGAATGAAATCATTTTTACTGACATCTCTTTAATTAACTATTATTAATTTCTTGATGGAAAAATATATATTTTTTATTTTATTTTATAATTTTATCTTATTCTGCTGCTTTGTGTTTTGGATATATATATATAAATTATATAAAAAATGAAGAGTTAATTAAACTATTTATTTATATTCCTGGTGGCGTGTAGATTTGCTGCAGCCATCATAGTTGAGTGGTGCTAATGTAGAAGGGCCTGAGGCTGCCATTACTGCAATGCAATGACTCGACTAAATGCAAAGATCAAAGTCCTCCAACCTTTCTCTTGATTATTTTTCCACATGTTGATTTTGGGTTTCAGTTACATTTCCTCTACTGTATGTTTTGGTGGCAAATTTGAGAAACACTGTATTGAGGGGATATTCAATTTAAAGAGAAGTATGTTGAAATATTTTGTGATGGTGGAATTTCCTTTTTCTGGTGAACCTTCAGTAGATTCTCTGCCCCGTCTACTTCAATTAAAGGACCTGAAAACCTTTTCTCTTGTTTTTTAGTAATGACGTCCTATTATACATGTGCAAAGTTCGGAGAAAGTTACAACAGTTTTGGTTATTTCATATGAGAGTTTTCTGTATTTTGTGTTTTTGTCTGTGCACTACTAAAAACGTGATGTCATGTTAAATCAGAATTTGATGATGGTAGTGGAGTTATTTGCTTTTATACCATGGCCTGGGTGAATACTCAATTCTGATTGGCTGCAGGGTGTCCATTAAGTAAGGGATAATGTACAGCGAGCCGGTCATTGTTGTGAAAGAAACCCCGACAGGGTGATGAAAGGGTTTCTTTCACAATAATGACCCACTAGCTGTACATTATCCCGCTTATTACACGGCTACTTAACTTAAGAAATCAATAATTTGACACAAAAATGGCCCACCAGAGTCCGACATCAGAACTGTGTCCATAGCAACGGTCTGTCTTACATAGCAACGGTCTGCTATAAAGAAATAACAGACCGTAGAACGCCGTGATTGACCAATCAGAATAGAGTATTCAACACAGCTGTGTAATACTTCCTGTTAAAGGACACCTACTAAGTAGTTCCAGTGAAACAGTGAAACTGTCTTGTCACCTGGCTACACTAAAGAATGAAACATACTCACTGATACTTTGAAAACAAGATGAATTTCATGATCGAAACTTTTAGTATCTGTATTTCTGTTTCTATACATCCACACAGGATTGTATTAGTACCTGTGTTTGGATCTATAATTTAGTATTCATGGTGTTTTTAATGAATACTTCTATTGATTGCATTAATAGTATTAGTGTTTGTTTCGACCTGTTTGGACATCTCGTCTCTCTGTATGAGATTAATTGTTCAGGGCAGGCATGTGATTGGCAAAGGTCCAAAAAGCAGGAAAATGTACGGAGCGTTGGCATCCACCCACGCCACACACAAAACACCACCAGGCCCAGATCAGCGCCTACCACCCTCATATATCAGATTGCTTTTTGTATGTTTAACTGGTGGAACATGCAGAAAGCAATCATTCTACCTCTCCAGCAACACACACAGGACTCCATATTCAGCTTTTTCATTATTTTGGAGGGTAACGTCAAGAAAATGTGAAGGTTTTTGACTGAAACATTTTCAATCAATATTATTACTTTAGACAACGCCCAAAAAGGTTACGATATTGTAACCCTAGTTCTATAAGCACAGGCGGAGCTCTCTTTTGGACTCTATGGGTAATACTCTCTTCCAATCACATACACGCAGATGGAGGTCGGTGATGAACCACTCTAGGGTGTTTCAGCTCTCGGGCAGATGTGCCTGCTGAGTGTCTCTTTCTGTCTCTTTTTATGCAGATCATTCTCATCACGCCCCTGAAGACTGATGTAACTTAACGCGTTGACTCCCGAACTGGCTTTTTATGGCTTTTAGCTAGAGCTGGTCCAAGGATTATGAGAACTAAGCCGTTGCTTCAGGCCCCGTGGCAACCAGAGGGCCTGTTGTGTTTACAGACACATAGGCACTTTATAATTGATACTGTGCACTGTTGTTACGCTTCCCCACCAGTAGGTGTCTCCACAATACTGTGTAG
This sequence comes from Sebastes umbrosus, assembly GCF_015220745.1. Classification (NCBI taxonomy): domain Eukaryota; kingdom Metazoa; phylum Chordata; class Actinopteri; order Perciformes; family Sebastidae; genus Sebastes; species Sebastes umbrosus. The sequence continues at coordinate 6,266,908 of NC_051271.1, forward strand.
AGCAATAAATGGGATACAGACAGGTGAAGAAGAGTACACAGAGAGGTAGAGCAGTGCAGTTCATGTTCATGTTACGGAGACGATGTGATGAGTTAACTGGAACTGAGAATAAAGCAAAACGTATAAGCAACGATCTCCTGTGTTTGACTCACCAACACAACAGGGCCCCGCAGCGATCGAGTGGAGGACAGGCCGTTGGAGTGAAGTGGTTGAAGTGAAGAGGAGCTCTCTTGATTGATGGGCAGGTGTGCTGATTGCAGGAGACTGGCAGAAGCGTTGATTGCAGATGATGTAGTGAGAAGGATAGAGAAAGGACAAGAAGGGGGGAGGGAAACCAAAACACACCAAGCACACGTCACTCATACGAAAAGGCAGAAAAATACTCACACACTCACACCAGGCTGGCAGGTGTCACGTGGAAGGACCGTGACAGGTGGAATAGCAAAAGGCCCTTTTCACAGCAGCCAGTTGACATCTCATTTTAGGGTAAACACAGGTGTAATTAATAACATTAATTATGACACTGTTCCATTTAGGCCCTGGTATTGTGCACGTTGGCTCACTGGAATAGCTGCGGCACATAAAGTAGAATGGGACCATAATTAATTTTATCAATTACACTTGTGTTTACCCCAAAACCTATGGAAGGAGGCTGGGACACGGGCGGACATGGCTCTTGGGGTATAACACATGCGCAGTGTAACTGAAGATGCGGTCGAGCGTTGCCTTTGGCTCAATTTCGCAATAGTGGTACAAGTTTGTTTTTTTGTCCAGTGCTTTAAGAGCTGGTTTAAAGGCTAAAGCCTGGTCTAGCATACTGCAAAATACATTGCTTTCACCTCTTCATACTGCATACTATTGAGGAATGCAGTGTGCAGTATGTACTGTATACTGCATACTGCACTCGTCAGTAGTAGGCAGTTTTGAATACAGCCTTAGTTAAAGTTTAAAAATACCAATAGTGTATGAAAGATGTGGAACATTGTAAGGTACGGTTAGTTTTTCACTGACAGTGTAAATAAGTAGAGAAAAGCCTGAAAATGTCTGTGTCTTGAGTGTGTGTGTGTGTGTGTGTGTGTGTGTCAAATTTCACTAATTGGCTAATCTCAATCAGCTGTGTCTGTGTAGCAGCAATCAAAGGTTGCCATGGTGATGGTCACTGCTAAGTGACTCCTCAGTCAGACAGGGCATTGCATAGAATTTAAGCTGAGTTGCACCTCACATACGCCTGCTTCCCAGACAAATACCGTAACTCCTATCGCATATATTTTTTACGTGGGAAGTTAGGATCCTCTGATGAACACATAGTGTGAGATTTGTGTGTGTAGTGTCAAAATTGTAGTCATGGGAGCATGTTAGATAACGGGTACTGTTTAAATGGTTGGACCAGATGCACGTTGAGTGAAGATCATCATCAGCAAAACATACTTTTATGTGAAACATTCATGGTGAACAGAAAGAATAACACTGCTGCAATAGCTAGTAAAGTTTATTTGTCTATTTCAGAAAAAAAGTAAAACAATTACAACAAAGAACCAAATGAACCTCAAAGGGCAGTAAAAATATAACAAATACAATAATAGTTAAAGTGGAAGAACTGAGAGCGACTTCCAGCAGCCGAACACGAATGGCACTTTTGGGACCCGTTTCACAAAGCAGCATCAATGTAGAAAGCTGAATCAGCCAGTGAATTACACTGGGCTGCTTCTGGTTTTCACTCGGAGCAGTTCGGCACAGCTAACTCAGTGATCCTGGTTGGTGAGACGGTTCCCAGTTATCAGGAGACAGCAAAACAGCCTGGCCGAATGCAAATTGCATCAGGGGGGAGGGGGAGGAGGAGCGAAAAGCTTGGTCCTTTTATCCAAAGAAATAATGATAAACTAATTTAGATTTTCCTTCAAACAATACAGCAACCACAAATTCAAAGTACAGCAGGTTTACTACAAAAAAAAGAGAAACAAGAGAAAAAGCCAATCACCTCTGAATTACCATGGCAAGTAAACGTCAAAGCAGCCACCCCACTAAAAAAAGAAAAGCTTAATTTTATGATACAACTTGTACAAATAAGTTTGCCCTGCAGGGTCACCAAAAGCAACTGGAGAGTCAAAAGTGCACCACTACGATGAGGAACCTTGATACTCGATTGAGAACTTGACGGAATTCAGTATCCTCGATAGATGACAATGACTTCATAGATAAAGACACATATTACTCCTAGAGATTAAAAGAAACGTCAAATTCATATCCGCGGAGACGCCATCCTTATCACACAAACACTAAAGAATATCCTTCTCTGTCTATTTGAAATCTTTGAGCACATTCGTGTCACATCAGGGATGCAACTTGGAACAGATTCAATGTAAGAAACCTACTCAGTCGTTAACAATAGTATTTACAATACCTAATATGTTACTCTTTTAAACAGAGCAGAACAATAATGTTACACAATTGGATATTATTTTGCATTATCTTTAATAGCCCGTGGTAGATCAAATGTATCCCTGGATCTCTGTGTTCCTGACAAGAGAGATGGTCCATACCAGAGGTTTAAGTATGTATAATCTATACATAATAGATCGATACAGAGGGCCAATAACTGGTATATAACATTTTTATCCTCAAAAGGCAAAAGACAAAAGCTACAGTTACAGATAAATAGCTACAGTCGTTTTGATTTTTTTTTTTTTTTTAACAAAAGCAAGTGAGAAACTGTACATAATATTAACAATATTTTATGGCAAGACCACTGAGGACTCTCTCCTCGGACTGCTCTCTTCGAACTCACTACGCTGTATTAGAGGACTTTGGTCCAACAAACCCAACAAGACTGTTAAACATTTCTTCATTGTCCAATAAGGTGTCAAAGACTGGAAAAGTGCAAAAATGCATTTGCGCTGTAAAGTTAGAAGAAGTTGGTATGACTGGGGGAACAAAAATTTACTAATTTAATAAAATATAATAACAAACTAACCCTGATACTTGAGATTTCTGGTGACGTTGTTTGATATGATTGATTTGATCTGATTATCTTGTAGTTTAAACTACTGTATTATGGGGCTGTAGCCCATTTTCATTCTTGGTTAAATGCAACATTTGAGATAGAAAACAGGCAAAGAAATGCAATGACATTTTGTGTTTCTATAGATGACATATAAGAGATTTTGGTTTACTCACATGTAGGTGATGATACAATAGTTGCATGCAGAGGCACTGAGTTGAACGAGTTTGTAGGCCTATATTCTCTGGGCATGCTTATGTTTCACTCAAAATCTGCTTTTCCTAATATACAAAATTGTTAAAGAGCTTCCAAAGTTGGCATTCACTTTGTTTCCCCCCCATACAGTTGCATCACCAAATATACTGTACCAATCCATTCATTTACAGTATATACAAATATACTTCACATAATATGTATATATGTTGTGCACATTCCATGCAGCATATAAAAACCCTTTCTTTGAGTAATATTGTCTGGAATAAAGGGGGTTCAAAGAATAACCTGTTGTTTTAGATGGTGACTAGCAGTACTAGCCCGGCACAAATAAAGGGGCACTGCGAAGGGTGTTTCAAAATCATTTTCCGCGCCCGCCAAAGCGCTAGTTCGGTATTAACAGCCGGGACTTGCAAAGTCAAAAAGTATCAGCACTTCCGCAAAATGCTATGCAGCTAACAAAGCACATACTCAAGTCAGCTTGATGCATGTGCCCTTTGAGTTGTCATTGTCAAGACCAGTCAATGTTTAAAAACGCCCCCAAAATGGCCTTGTTCCTACACGTGACAATAAAGTGATTTGATAAAATTGGATCACGTTTATGTCACATGAGATGTCCAGCATTAGTTTCAGGCAACATTTTACTTTTTTTTTTGTTGTATTGACCTCTCAGTCAGCTTGAGTAAGATATATGCAGTCATAAACTTCCAACTAATTCAGAATCATTAAACTGTCATGCTAAAACCGCAAGTGCAGATATAACAACAGCTTAAAAGGTACAACGTTACTGCTAATAATATGCAAACGCTCCTAGGTTTCTGATGTGTAAACATTCCGAGGGTTAAGTAGACTGGTATAGTACATACAATAGTTGCGGTATTGTAATATCCGTGGAGGTATAAAATGTGGCTGTTTGGCAATAAGCAGGGTGAGAAAGGTTGCGGTGGTATCCCTGCCTTTGGAGTGTGAGCCAGGTAGAGTCGGGGAGACCTGAGGTGTTAACTCTCTGTGATTGTACTGATCTTGCATCTGTTGTATAATTGGAGTTTGGGATGGAAAGCATGGGTGCAATCTGATCCGCAAGGGCCAGTTAAGACGGCTCAGGAAACAGTTGCTAAGTGATTCTGTTGTGTGGGTTCTTGGCTGTCTCATATTAGATCTACTGTGCTACTCTAGTTTGTCTCATTGATTTCCTCTCTAATTTAATACATGCAGCCATTTTACAGACTGAAGAAAGGACAGTATTTGTCAGGCATTCATTCGCGCACGTTGTCCGAACTAATAAATACCACTGGCTCTGTGGTGCTAAGGCAACTACTTCATAGTTCAACAGCTTGAAAGCAATCAGCTCATCTGATTGAATAAATCATAAGGAAACAATAAGAATAATTTATTTATATGGCGCTCAACAAAAAAAAAAAAATTAGGGATGCACTTTGTTTTGATTAGACATCACAGGTGGTTGTTATAATAGATGAGACATGTGGCTGGAAGAGGACGTCAGCCACATCAGGGTGGCTAAGCCTGCAGCTGCCTGGATGGCATCAGTGACGCTGATGTGGACTTCTATTGTGATTGGGACCGTTGTGTGTCCGGGATTATGGCAAATCATTGGATATGGCTAGAGAACGTGAATGTCTGGCCACTGGTGTTTGGAGGTTAGGCTAGTCTCGTTGGGCTACTAAGACAATGGCGTTGGGGGGGGGGGGGGGGGAATAAGTAAAGCACTGGGTAGGGGAAGACATCCCAAGGTCCCTCTACTGCTCGTCCAACTCAGCAATATCAGAGTTGCAGGAGGGCGGTGTGGACGATTGGACGTGGTTTGATACGGGTAGTGGGCTCGGGGTACTGGGCTGGGGGACGTCACTTGGGGCAGGGTCGCGAAGGGTCAGGGTTTCTGGAGCAGACTTTTTGCGGGGTCGGTCCTTGGGGACAGAGAGGGACTCGGGCGCGTCAGTGCACATGGGGGTGGTGGGGGCGCTGGCAGGGCCGGTGAGGGAACAGGAGGACAGGGGCGTGTCGCCGATGGAGATCGACGGCGGAAAAAACCCAATCTTCTCGTTGGTGGCCTCCTGGATGGCGCGCTCAAACTCTCTCACCTCATCCATCGTCATGTCTGGATTGGAAAAAAGATTCATTGAGACCAATGAGAAGAAGAATTGGATGAGTAGTTGTTGTTTACTCTTTGTTGACAATTTCAGAGAACAAAAGGCTGTAGCTCCATAACTTCAAGTCATTATTAGAGCCACAGATATACCCAGAAAAACACACATCAAAGTCAAAACAACGCTGAAAAAAAAAACATATTCAAAAACAAGTAGTATTTTTTGTCAGCTAGCATTGTGTTATTTAAATAGAGCACAACAGTGACCTTCTACTTTTTGAACAGCTTTGGTTTTGGAAGTGAATTTCCCATTCATTTACTATATTGACGTTTCAGAAAATCCATATATAAAGAGTTTTAAGAATGGAAGCAAGCCGAGATGAATCGTGACCATAAAACATTTGATTCCGAGCAAAAAAAAAATTGGAAAACAGAATAAAGGAAAAGGTACAAGACTATGTACAGAATTATTTCAAGAGGTATGAACTACTCATCCCATTAACCATTGCGAATGGCGACTCGCCACCTCTGGAAACTCCCAAAAAAATGTTTAAACTAAACCGATTCAGCAACTGCATGCCTTATTTCTCGCCTCAAATGTTTTCAAAAACACATTTCGGTGAACTATTTTTGTAATATAAGAGAACGTTTCTAAACAAGATGCCATGTTGGTAGCGTTTGAAATCCGGGAGCAGACCACGGAGTAGCGCATACGAGCACATACTCTGACTAGCTGTTTGCGGGTGCGGTACACATTTTCATGTTCATAGTAAGCTCCACCTATCAGAAACGTCACTGTTACACTTAGGATTGTGGGTAATATAGTACCTCTCTGTGGCATTGCGAATAAAACATATTTTTCTTAAATCAAGGTCGATATCATACGGACTTCTACAGGAGCATATACCATCGTTTCACAATCTTGTGGATGGTGGTAAGTCTACCTTGGATGGTTACGATATTATAGCTAAGGAATCAAATCTTCAATTCAGAATATGAATGGGATTTTCACTTCAGGAACCTCACTGATGAGCTCCATTGCCAAAATGTTTCCAGTGTTCATTTGTTCATGTTTCCTAGATACCTTTTCATACCTTTAGAGACTTGAATGATCATATTCTTTACACACTCAACCGTTCATGTGTGCATTGTTTGACTCAATGTAGGACAGAATGAGTAGACGTATGTGGACAGCTATATGCAACTGTGACGACTGTCACCAACGCAACGGGGGTCAAGTATGAGACAGAGCTGGGCCAATGGAGTACAGAAACAATGAAAAAGACACATACGCTTGCTTTGTCATGGATCTCTATGTCATCCAGTGAAGATGGGTTTGTTGTGGAATGCTCTTGCTGCTCATGGCAAACTTTAATGTTGGTTTTCTCATGCATTTGTCTCTCGTAATCCCGCACGTCATCCAAAGTCATATCTGGAAGAAGGGGGGTAGGGGGGGAATGAGGAGTCGAAATGTTGTTTACTCCTCTATAACGGCGCTCCAGCTGACGAACAGGTGGGGGGAGGAGAGGATGCGGTGGCAAAGGTGCATTCCATGAGTGAGCGTAGCGTGTTTAACGGATGATTAGAGCTTTTTAAAAGTTAAAGCTTTAGAGTGCTAGCTTCCCATTACACAGCCACACCAGGAAGGAGGGAGAAAAGAAGGTCAAGGACGTTTCAAGATTAAGGAAAAGCGTGAACAATCCACACCCAAAGAAGAGGTTGGATCGTTGGAAAGCACAAGAAAGCAACACCTTATTCTCCGGGCAGAATCATTCCCACATGTGAAAGGATTTAGGGAGTAGTTCAAGCATCCAGGCTGTATGGAAACTGTGGTATAAAGGGTAGTGGTTAAAGGGAGGAGAGGAGAGTAGTATGTTTCATGGCAAAGATAATGGGCTTGTTATCTTAGTGCCCTACAGCTATGGAAAAAGCTCAACAGCTGAGAGTGAGTAAATGTGTTGAGGCACATATGGCTGCAAACAGGGCTGCCTCTTGAGCAACCAGACTCTCAGAAAAACAGACAGAGGCAGCTTTCATGTTTCAGTGAGAGCATCATTCTTCACGGATGTCAATTTCCAGTTATTCCTTCATGAAATTGTAGCATTGTTGGCAATGTTTATACCCATACACAAGCATAAATATGCCTTTTTTCTGGCTTTAATATGAAAAATAGTGCCAAATACTGTTTAATTTATTAATATAGTATTACACCATTACACTTGAATCTCAATAAACTGATTTATATGAATTTCTCCAACATGAAACATAAAAGAGTGTGGTTTAAGAGTCATTTTTATCGTGCAAGTTTCATTTGAACACAAACACTGTGACCGTGCCCGGACACAACAGTACAGTGTTTGTCATTTAGTGGGTTAGTTAGTGGTGACACCAAGAGAAGGATCCATGCTGTAGGAGAATGAGCAGGGCTGGCAGTGACAGGGTTAGATGCAGGTGGAGTGATTTTTTTTCATGCAAATAAACAGTTATCACACAACTGTGATTTATACAATCAAAGTAGCTATGACAGTGCTAACATATTAAAGAATAGTAGTAACATAACACTTAAAGAAGGGTTGTACATCTAAGGAAATACAAGTACATGGACAATTTAAAGGTCTTACAAACTAGTTATGTATTCCTTAGCAATTATTCAGAATGAAAATGGATTTTTTTCATCTATGAATTCATAAAATGAAGATGCTCCATACTTATTTATATAGGAAAGGCAAATGCTATTGTGTAGGAAATGCATTTGTGATGCTCCTTGATGAAAGGTAGAGTGTATAGAAAGCAGCACTGTAGAAAAGGGCTGATAGACCTACCGATCCACTCATCCACCCAGGCGAATGCCTGTCTGTGTCCCAGCAGCAGCACATCCCGAACCACCTATAACACAGAAAGTAGTTACTCGCACAACATCTTTTTATTAATCAATGTTATTATGTTTAAAAGCAAAATATTCAAGATTCAGACTGTAGACGTGTGGTTATGGAGACTCTAGTCTTTAGTAATTTAAATTAGAATTTAGCTCAGTGGCAAAACTGCTTTAAAGCTACTACGAAGAACTTTCATTGCAAATCTCAAATTTTTCTGCAGCATGGTCTGACAGTCTGTCCTGTACAGTCCGGGTTCTGGTTATTCCATGCCACCCCCTCCCTCCAGTGGGCCCAGCAATACGGCCTGGCCCTCCAGCAGCGTGGGGTCGGTGTTTGCTCCCAGCCATGGATGTATTAAGAGAACTGGATACAGCGTTGGAGGCGGGGCCCCGTTTATTCCTATGAAAGTTTCTCAGTGGCGCATGATGCCAAAATGGCTCTACCCACATGGAGCAGGCGCAGTAGCGTCCGCTCAGTCACATGGCTCGGTCACAGGGTCACAGCCGTCACGGCTTGCTTACTCCGTCTCCCAGTCCTCGCTCCAGCCTCGATCTGGGTCTCATTTACATGAACGGAGGAAGGGAAATAACTCTGGATTCAGCTATTAGTGCATTTTACAGCTTTTAGGACTTAATGATTTAAATAAGGGCTATTTAAGTGTTCGTACTGGGAAGTTGATTCACCTCAAAAAAAATGATCGTCTGAGTTACAGACGTCTCTTTCTCAATGTAAGTCTATGGGAAAAAGTCTTTTTGGGCCCAATGGCATCACATGACGGACACAGCTCTCCACCTCCCGCCGGAGTTCCAACTGCAGGTCGAAGGTGGCAGCAAAATCGGATCTGGCTGCAGGTCGCTACCAGAGGTCCCACCGCAGTCTGAGCTGAAGGAGTTTCTGGTGAAGCTGCAGGATTTTGTTGGAATCTGACCCGGTGGCACCGGGAGTAACTATACAGAAATAGCCAATCTTCTTGCTGAGGGTCTTACTTATTTATGCAAAAATACATATGTAGGTCATATACTGTAGAGGCATCCGTATTAAATTCAGTCTGTTTCATAACCAGTTAAAAGTTCCTCTTAGTAACTTTATCCAGCTGCCTCAGAGCAACACCATAGACAATTGCTTTTTTAATAACAACGACCAACTGGTTTGGAGGACTGGACCAAAAAAAATGAGCACAGCTAAGCAAAGAAGTACAGAAGGAAGGATTTGTTTCTGTAACTTAAAGCCAAGGTTCGACTTAATGTACAACTGAAATGAAAGATATCACATTCATCCCACGGGCGACCTCTCACCTTGTGCACAAACTGCTCCACACGTGTCTGCAGACCCCACACCTCAAACTTGACGGTGACCAGTTTGTACGAGCACATGATGGGATCCTGGGTGTCCCTCCAGCCCTCCTGAAGAATCCCCCGCGACGTCTTATCTGACTTGAAGTATCGCAGGTCCTGCGATGGGGAGGTGGGTGGGGGGGGGAATGATCACACGTATGTTTAATATTACAATAATTAACCCAAACCTTCAGGCATTGTTGTTTCTGCACTCCAGCGGAGAGCCTAAAATTACATGCACGACTGAATGCCAGTATTAAATACCATTCGTATTAACCCCTCTGGTCCTTGGAGAATCTCTATCTGGGCTCATTAGAGCTGAGGCAATCTGTTATCAAACAGCTCTGAGGACAATTACAAGCTCTCACACTTCACAGACTCTGAAGTAAGAAAAGGCTTTCAGACTCCAGATGAATGCTGTGTGAGATGGGAGAGGCAAATGCAGCTGCTAGACAAGTGGGATTGAGGTTTAAAGTTTGTATTTGGGCGTCAATATCAAATTTAACAGACAATAAAAACATCAAGTATACTATTATCTTCCTTCTGAAGATCCTCATAGAGATAGGAGAACTTTCACACTGGAAATGGTTGGGTATAAAACAATTTAGATGACTGATCATACTGTTTTCATCTAAATCATGTTGTTTTACTAGAGCACTACCAGATTCAACACTACACTTACACCTCCTCAGCAGCGTTAACTCCCAGCAGCCATCAGCATCTACACACTCGCACCTCCGCAAGCTCACCTCGGACTCTTTATAGTAGCGCTCGGGGATCTCATCGTAGGCGATGTCGATGAAACACACCTCCCTCTCCTGCTCCTTCAGCTCGGTGTCAAAGATCTGAAAGCAGAACGGATCGGTTTGCCAGCGCTCACTGCACAGTAGCCTCCTCACAGATAAAAATACACCTCGGAAATGTGTCTCTTCCAGGTTACATCATCATCATCATCACATATGTGGCTGGCAAACCCGCCATTCTGCTTGACACAAGAGTTGGAAATTATTCACACTGTTAGCAACGCTCGACTGTGCATCTTGTCACTATCTGTCCCCTCGACGCTCAGCCAAACACTAGAGACACATGTTGTACTTGCTTACATAACCAGGAGGTGGTGCTCTGTGCACAAGTGACACAGTGTTGATTGCAATTACTGTGTCATATGTTGATAAGACAAGTGTGCAACCTTGTTAGTTTTTATGATTCTTTTTTATTATCAGATTATATGGACCTTCTTACTACAATAAATCAATAATGAATGTATATAGGATACTTTTACATGAATGCTTATACAGTATACAGTAAATTAGGGCTTAACGATTTTTAAAAAACATGTAAATTGCGGGTAATTTGACTGATTGCAATATGATTTGCATATTAGAGGGAATGATCATTTTTACATCCTTATTCTCATTTTTATTGAAAAACATAAAATGATGATGGTGTGATTTTTGCAGTGTTCTGCTCCAAACATAGACGTTTTCTGTAGAATATGATAGGCCTGTAGGCCAGGACATCTCTGCAGCACCACAATATTTAATCAAAATGGTATTTTGACACACATTTCACCTCTAACAAGTATTGTGCTTCCTGTGAGTTGAAAAGTGCAAAAGGGGGCTCAGATGTAGCTCAGTGTTTAGAGCGGGTCGTCCTTTAACCACAAGGTTGGCGGTTCGATCCTGGGCTCCTACAGTCTGCATGTCAAAGTGTCCTTGAGCGAGACACTAAAATCCCCTAGTTGCTCCCCGGGCGCTTACAGTAGCCCACTGCTCATAAAATACTTAGGATGGGTTAAATGCAGAGGACAAATTTAATGTTTGTATCTGTATGTATATGATGAATGTAATAAAGGTTTATAGCTAAGGCCATATTACGATTTCTATCAAATTTGCATAGTTGTGCAGTCTATTTATATACTAGTACACCCACACACACTTACAGTACAAATACCATCTCACGTGGACATCCTTGAACAGAGCTCTCGCTACAGTGCTGGCCATATAACCGCAAGGGAAATCTGTGTTCGTGCATTTAAAGTGAGGTTAGAGGCCACAGGCTTCATTTAAAGGATTTATCTTTCATTTAACTACTGTAAAGAGGGGGGGGGGAAGCAGATCTAAGAAGCAGATATAGATACCCAATAACCTTCCACGTGATATCAAAATGGCCATAGCCATCAGTGTGTGAATGGCTGAATACTGACATGTAGTCTAAAGCACTTTAAGTGGACTATATAAATGCAAGTCCATTTACCATATAGATAGATAGATAATAACAGACTAAAACAGAATGGAGTGTGGTTGAGACAGGAACTATGAAGCTGAGTCTAAATCAAATGGATAAAATCTTCTATCACGATGATTATACGTTTTTTACATCATAATTATGGTTCATTTTCTGTACTATAAATGTATACACTTTACATAAACATCCCGGGTAATACAGCTTCCGTTTTTAATATCAATACATTATCAGTCGCTGTATGCCTTCTCATCTTTTTTGAGCTTTGTCTCTCAACTGAATGTGAACTTTCTCTCTCACCAGATACATCCACCTCTTACTCTCCCCACCCTGTTTCTCCCTTCCCTCCTCCTCCTCCTCCTCTTCCTCTCTCTCTCTCTCTCTTTCCCTTCTTTTCTCCTCCTCCCCTCCAAGGGTGCATTCTGTCATTTACAGTGTGTGATGAGCACTGCTGGCACAATAAGGGTGATATGTCAGCATGCATGAGTGCAGCCAAGCGACAGGAGGGGGAGACTGGGATGAAGAGAGAGAGAGAGGGAGAAAGAGAGAGAGAGGCAGAGGTGGATGAGAGGAGAAATGGAGGAGGTAAACAATGAAAAGGAGATGCAGTGGTGTGTGTGTGTGTGGTGGGGGGTGTAATAAGAGGAGAGGAATGGAGTCATGGGGAGGGAGGGAGAGGAAAGGAAAAGGGAGTCGAGGAACAGAGGGGGAATAAATGCAGAGACTGGCAAGGAAAAGGAAAGAGGAGGGAGGGAATGACAGGGAGGAACTGAATCTACAATGAGCACGTACGCATCACTTTGCAAAATACAAATACATGAGTGTCTGAATGACTTGGAAGAATCCTCGGCTTATCGAAGCATTTTCAAACTAAGTAAAACGGAATTTGAAGTAAATCGTCAGACGTTTAACCCTCTGAGACCCGCGATCCCGACTGACTTCACTGTCTTTCAGAGGCTCTAGTAGGTTCAGTTTTAGGGCTAAAGTGAAGACACAGATATCATATGAAACTAAAACACCTAAGGAATCCTTTGCTACCATGTCGGGAAGGAGGCTAAGTAACGCTCCAAAGTTGGGCTACATTTTAGCGAGGAAAAACTGGCATGGCCATTTTCAAAGGGGTCCCTCTACATCTGACCTCAAGATATGTGAATGAAAATGGGTTCTATGGGTATAATTGGTGTTCCTCAAGACCTTGGTGTCTTAATGTGGTATTTTAGAGGGATTATTGATCATTTTTATCAATTCTCGAGTGGTAAAAAAAAAGGTTAAATCTAGCACCAAATCATTGTAAGAAATGGTATCAACCTAACAAATTCACAAAAAGTCTCAATCGCTAGTTTCAAGTCTTCTTCAATACAGCATGATGTTCATTTAGTAAATTATGGTCCCATTTAGAGTCAAACAGACCATAAAGCAGGGGATGCTTTAGGGCGTGGCTACCTTGGGATTGACAGGTCGCTACCACGGCGTTGTCCGGTCTGGGAGTTGTCCGTATTTTCATCTTAGAACTTTTCATAGTATGTTTTTCAGTTCATGAACGATAATTGTAACATTTTGATCGCCTAAAAATGTCTTATTCAGAGTTCAGTTGTGCTTTGCTCCACCCTCTCATGTCTCACTTCTGGTTGCAAATAACCAAGATGGCGACGACCAAAAGTGCCGAACTTGAGGCTTCAAAAACGGCAGTACACAAACCAATAGGTGACGTCACGGTGACTACGTCCACTTCTTATTATGCAGCTTAATGTGTGTGACCAATAACATTTTTTAACAAACAGTGATAAAGTAAAGGGTGCTGAAAGGTTGGAAAAGTAGAATATGACAAAAGAAAAGAAAGAAAGAATGAAACAAGTGTTTTCTCATTCCGCCTGCTGTGTAGTTCAGGAGTCCTGGGAGAGATAACAAGAGCAACACATGCCCCAGGACACATGTTAAAGCTTAATGTGTGTGTGTGTGTGACAGTGGATAGTGCTGGAATTTTGCATGTCATGTACTGTTACTGCAGCCTCCATTCAAACGGTGCATGATGTCCACTCACACACCCACTCATTTCCTGTCCACATATCCACAATTTTCTCCTCACATGCACCGTTCCTTCCTTTTCATTCCTCCATCTTTCACTCCTTTCCACTTGTTTTTTTCCATTTGCTTTCTTTTGGACTCACACGCAGTGTCAAGACACCCGGAGTGGACAGATGTATGTTATGCCATCACAATCCAAGCATGGGGGAAAACACAACACTTGCTCAGAGAGAGAGAGAGAGAGTGTTGTTATGTAAAACACAGCTGCATTCGTATTATTTCACGGCATCCTTCATAGCAAATAACTAAACTGATTATACAATGTCATAAAACATGCAAAGCTTCTTGTTTGTTTGCCCTGAAGATGTTACGCAAAGTAGTGCAGCTGTATCATTGAATCATTGATTTGAAAGTGTGTGTGTATGTAGACGATGAAATGCCGCTCTTATATCTCAGCTTGTACGCACACGTGTCAACAATTTCACAGACGCATGTTTATGCAACAGAACTGCGATTTGTCTCCGTTTTTATTCAGTAAATGCATTTGCTGCAGGCGATTTCTGTTAGATTTAATAAAAATAGTCTTGATGTGTCGCCTTGTCGCGTCAAAGCAAACAAGCGTCAATCTAAAACACCGCTGCATGTTTAATGCACACTGACAGTGCGTTCATTTCTGTCTCCCTCTGCACTTTATGAGTACATATATAAAGTCTGAGACACATCGACAAGACGTTCGGGTGAAGTTGGGAGCCATTCCTCCCTTATACAATCACCAAATCACTGACAATTTGCAGCTAAATAAGAAGACATTAACCCGCTGGCCGCCCACCATGATATATTTCAAGCAATTTGTCTGTTGCACACCAACCCTACCATTTCTCTTCCTCACTGTCCGGGCAGTGGCAGCCTTTCATTTGATGACTAATGCTCCTACAAACTGGAGAGTGAAGTAAAATATAGAGAGAAAGAAAGTGAGGAGGCTAACAGCCCAAATGAAATTAGCCGCCCAACAAGTGGAGCCGTTATCGACAGACTCTCAGGGCGCATAATAATATAGACGGGATTGCAAATGAGGGTCTGAGAGTTGCCAGATGTGCCCGGATGGTTTTTACTAAAGTAGCCTTTGCAGAGGTCTTTTTTTCGACTATATGTCTGAGATATTTTCTGTTTTAAATTGGCCTATTTTGCTGTTCATATTCTTGTATAAGAGGCACAGAAGACGGGTAGCAGATGTATATTAAGCTGAGAGATTTGTATGGGAGTTATAGCCGAACTATGGGCTGATATATGATTATTACAGAAATTTCAGTATCGGTGTATCGACCCATCCCTCCTCCTGGATGATCAGACATCGTACGTACAGAGGACACATACTACACTCCTTGTCCAACGTATCCTATACGACGGTTCGTATGATATCTTATGAAAAGTTATTCCTCAGTTTCTTTTGCGTTTTCCTACGAACGTCCAGCAACAAGTGACACAATTGTCAATTTCCGCTGCAGTACTTTCAAAATAAACTTCCGTCTTCACGTGAAACAACTTGGTTAGGTTTAGGCAACAAAAACTACGTAGTTAGGTTTAGGAAAAGATCGTGATTTGGGTTAAAATAACACCGTCAATAGCGTTGAACTTCTGGTTTCACACGTGGTATGAACACCGGTCTCCAGGGCTAAAGTCAGTTGTTTTTTGACCCACCCATCCACCCCGACTTCCTCCCTATGCAGCGTGTGTCGTTTTTTATACTTCCTGGTTCAGATTACGTGGATTACATACACATTTATTTAGTGGGATATACACAAATTACAGTGCATTACTTTTAGGTATAGCTATGAACGGTGTATGAGAACAGCCTCAAAGCTCTGGTAACAAACACAGTATACTCACGTTGTCATTGCATCCTTTGTTGTCCTCATATTTTGTCTCTATGTGGATGGAGAACTTGGGCAAGAATGAGCACTGTGGATGAAGAAAGACAAAGATGTGAAACCACAAAAAATATGTGCTGTATATGTGCTGAACAGTAGCCCTTCGTGTCATAGTTGCCATTGTTGATTTACTACCTTTTAAAGCATTTAAAGAGTAATTAGAGATGTTCTGATATTTTTTTTTCCTTTCCGATAACTTAACTCGCGATATCGGCTGATACCGAGTACCGGTCAAATACCAGCATGATTAAAAAAATTCATAGATACTAAGGGTGTCACGATTTTGATTCTAAATTGGAAATCGATCGAAATTGGCTTCCGATCTTGACTATCGAAATCAAAAGTAAGATCGACGATTATCTATTTTTTTCTCTGACCCCGCCCCCTCACACATGAAGTAATATACAGCTGTACTCAAGACATGTAACAGCCATCTCACTCATGGTTTGGACTATAAACCAGCACTCTATAGTCCAACAATGGCATGTTTAAATCGAAAATCGAATCGAATTGAGACCATAAAATCGAAACTCTAATCGAATTGTGACACCCCCAATAGATACTGACATTTTCCTCGCTCTGACTACGGTTACCGTTACACTCTCCACTAGCCCCGTACTGTTGTTGCCTGCTATCGTTATGTGACAAACGACCTGCAATCAGTTCTTCTTCGCTCTTCTAAAACAGTAGTAGCCAGTGGCAGCCATGATACAGACTGTGTACTCGCCGATACCCGATCCCGAATCTCGGTATCGGAACAAGAGTAAATGTACAAGTGGTGAACAGTCTATCCTGCAGAAAGGTAACACTCCTTACTTCTGGTAATAATGCAGATAAGGTTACTTGGCTGGTAGCGTGTAGACTAAAGTGGACTTTTAAAGTACTTACTGTATTAACACTGACTGACAGAGACATTCTGTGTCTCTCTTTCTATGTTCCTCCTCATTGTATAACGCGAAACAAAGATCCAGGCTGTGATAGCGCAGCATGTCAATTTCTATCTCCTTGTCAAAACTGACAAAAGCCGATGACAATTCATAAAGACTTTTGTAAATCTTTTTGCCTAAAAACTCATCTTGGCATGGGTGTATTTACACTGACTCATATACATGAACACAAAATGCCCACGCACACATGCAGAGACAACATCTAGCATTCTGTCGCCGTAACATTGTGTTGTCTTTCCCCTCTTGTCCACGCTCTCTAAAGTGGGGTGACTCATGCTGTCAACAGAAGCCCCTATAGCTAAGCCTAATCGGATGCACGTGTGTCTTGAAAATGTGTCCGCTTATTCTGCCAACGCTTCGTGTGTTTTCAAGGGTTAATCACGGGTCACACAGGCAGATCTGCTTATTAGCAAAGGCACGCCCACTGGTGTGTGTGTGTGTGTGTGTTGGAGGGGTAAACTGAGATGTTTTGATCAGTGCAGACATGGAAGATGCAGGTCTTAACTAACAAAACCCAATCCCTTTGTAACAGCAATATACTGTGGCTACACTTCAAACAGCAGCAGACGTAATTCACTTCTGTACACACATTACAGCAGGGGTGTCAAACATACTGTATGGCCTGAGGGCCAGACCCAGCAAAGGGTCCAATCCAGCCCACTGGATGACTTTACAAAGTGTGAAAATTGCATTTTGTTCATGCAGGAGCTGCCGGTAGAACATTTCTTCGTCAAAAAGCATAAAAGTGGACACAGTGGAGTTTTGGGTTTTCCATGAAAGATTAGTTCCTATTTGTTCACAGAGGTAACCGTGGAAGCCAGTGTGCTCGGTCTGTTCACAGCACCTTTCAGTGCTCAAGGAATATAATATTTGGCAACCACTATCAGACTCATCATGGCCAAAAATACAAGAACTTGCTAAGAGAACTGTGAACAGAAAAGATGCATGATTTGTTGACGGGTTTGGCCCGTGAACTAAAATGAGTTTGACACCCCTGCCCTGCGTTATAGCTTCTAAAAAGAGTGAACCACAACTTTGCACTGGACTGGTGCACCATAATAAAGACATGCAGTGTGACATATAGGATACTTACTGTATATTCTAGAGGCCGTTGCGTGAGGCGATGCAGACATCGGATCAGGGCAGAGACAGAACACAGGAATAACACAGTTAGTTATGTAGCCTCTTTAAATTTTCCACAGCATGAAAGGAAACGAGAAGGCCACAGCGTACCCAAAAAAATGTGTGTGACATACAGCAACTGCATTAGTGACTGTCACATATCTGACACCTCACATCATCCCTTCCCTTAGTGACTTTATTTCCTCTACTTTCTCGAATTTGCTCTCATCAAAAAAGAAATTCCCTTTTATCTATAACTCCTAAGCTGGTAACACTCCTCCCTTGGATCAGGATCATTAAAGCATTACAGAAGTCTGTCCCGGGCACTGCGGCGGCTCTGATCTACTGGCTGCTCGTAATGTCGGTGAGTTACGAGTCAAAGCTTATTCCGCCGCTGCTTCTGCTGCGCACGTTAGAAGTCAGCGTGGATGAAAAGCATTTGCTTCATCGGCAAAACTGTGAACTTGTAAATACATGTCGGCTTTAACGTGTTTATATGTCAATAACATGTTGGCGCTCTCTCACACCATGTCTTCCTGGCAAACTGACACGGTGACTAACAGAAAGCTGCGACTGAGCAGTGTGTCAGCATTAAAGGAATCTACAGTCAGTGTGTGATGTTTTTTTAGTCTAGAACCGGCGCTGTCTCGTGTCAGTACCACCACCTTTTAGAGTTGAAGGTTATACTTTATTGATCCATGTTGCTTGTCATTTAATTTACATTTTGCTATGAATGCTGTAAAACCGCTGATGTTGCTGCAAGTTGCTCAGAATCCACGTGATAAAAAAAAATCCTCACGTCTTTCAGAGATCACATATGGCTGAAGTGCGAGCATCAGAGTTTCCTGAATTATACAACACATGTCTGAAGTTTCCTTTCCTTTTAAAAATGTGGTAAAAAATGCAGTAGACATTAGCAGTCTCGAACCATGTGCTAGAAATGGCTCTTCTTAATGCATCTTGAAAACTTTCTTTTCACACATTACTCCAACTCCCTAAAATCATCCAGTAAAGTGTTTGTAGCAAGTGGAGAGCACTGAGTAAACTGACTGCAAAAACACAACTTTCGGCCCACAGAAAACCAGTTGAGAAGCTGACCTTTAAAAGAAGTGTGACTGCAGAACTAAACTATTCCAGCCTGAGCTAATAATTGTTGCTCTATTTCTACAAGAGATAAGTATTAGAGAGGGGGAAGTGTCTCTTATTGTTACAGCAGCTCAATGGATTTGACATGATGTGAGTTTGGAGCGCGTAAAGGTCTACGTGTACAAAAGATTCATTAGCTGACAGTCCAATAAAACAAATGTCCTCCTTCCTCACCTGTTATGGTGTAAGGGTAGTAGTTCCACGCTTTCTCCGTCACGTAGAAGATTTTGGGAACCACCGCTCGAGCCCAGCTGGGTAATTTACTGCAAAGAGACATGGAGGCAGACAGAGAGAGATGAGGAGAGGGACTGTAGCAGTGAAGCAGGGATGGGGAGGGAGGGGTTGGGCTGAAATTGCTTCCGTTATCGCAACAAAAATCATGAAAAACTTGTTCCACTTGTGAAAGGAAAATCTGCTCACAGTATTAAGAGGATTTAAACTGAGGGATGGTGTGAAAAGAACACTTCCAAAAGCTTTGATTCGGGGGGGGTAATGCTACGGGAGACCGAACACATATTTCTCTGCACGCCAGGTTATCTCCATAGTGCCTAAATACTTTTAAAGGCTTTTTGAAGCTACTTGGAACTGAGGATCAAAACCCAACCGTAACGTGCTGGATTATTTCTTGGCCGGGCACCGTAACTTCCTGGAGTCTAAGCTGGATAAGAATGCAGGCTGCACCTAGACCATAGACTGTATACACAGGTGGACGCTTCCACTCCCTCCCACTGTACAGAAGTGTAGCCAAAATATCCCGCATACAGGAGCTGCCATCTAGACGTCATTTGGAGCGAGTCTTCGCAGTAATGATCGTGGGGCTGGAATCACGGTATCGAGGTCCCGCCCACACACTTAAACCTAAACCAATCGTGAGCCGAGCACGGCCGCAGCTTTTTAGTGCGAGAGCTGTCAATCATGACGTCTCACCCCCTTTTATAGCATCAAATAACTAATTGAAACCAAACTTATTAGAAAAATGAACACTTGAACATACATCAGCGGGATAAGAACTACGTAAAATGACAGAAACCATCTTCGGGAAAAATGTGTTTGACGTGAACTTTAACTTTTTAGTTTGGCCCATGTCCACGCTAACATGGAGGCTGGCTTTATAAGCTATACTGCAGCCAGCCACCAGGGGGCGATCCAGATGTTTTGGCTTCACTTTTGGGGAGCTGTCATGTCATCCATCTTTATATACAGTCTATGGCCTAGCCAAACAAGATATTAAGTGTTAATTAGTGAGCTTTACAGGTGCTGGCAGGCAAATTTCATTATGCTTTGGGCAAAGTCAAGCTAGCCGTTTCCTCTTGTTTTTAGATTTTATGCTAAACTAACCGGCTACAGGCTGCATCTTCATATTGACCATGCAGAAATGAGAGTGGTGTTAAACTTCTCAAACTCTCTGCAAGAAAACAAATGAGCGTATCTCCCAAAATGTTGAACGAGTTGCAGCCCTATACTTGAGAGACCTTTGAGCTCCTTTCGGCACCCTGAACCTCTCTGCATCATCTACCATGTGTTCATAGAGGTACAGTACACTGCCAGTATGTGCACTCAGGGGACTTTAGTACGTCATGCTCGACTCTCTCTGATCTTGAACTCTGAACTCTGGTTGAGACTGTGATTGAGGTTGCATTGAGAACTTATTTATGAGACGTGTCAAACACAGAAGAAGTGCGCAGGCTTTCCATGTCGCCTGCCTTCATCTCCGCTCGCTTTGATTGACACGGAAAACAATTTCTTAAGGAGGACAAAAAAAATGGCGCCCACTGCATCGTGACGGCTGTGAATAAAAACAGCCATCGACGATCACATTGTGAGAGTGTTGGCAGGCTCGCTCACACTCACTCTCCCCCCCCTCCCAACAAAAGAGACTGACACTCCTCCTACACCTCCATCTGTTGATTTCTCCCATTCCCTCCTTCTTCTTTTAAACATCTTTGCCAATAGCTGCTGCAACGAGGGGGGGGCCCACGTTGCCAAGCGCGCAGGCATGGTGGGTGGCTTCTCGGGAGTTTTCGTGCCAAAGCTGGCGTTTGTATTTAGGAAAAAAATACATTTCTAAAAAAAACAGACTAGTTTAGTTGAACACATCCAAGGAAAGACAACACTTTATTCAATCATAATATCAACCATCCTCTCTCCGCTCTTAATGAAGGTTATTGACAGAACAAGCGTGGAATCGATGTTCAGGTCCGGTGGGACCAGGCCATATAGCGAAGTACAGATTGCGAGGGCTAATGGGGTGGCTGAAGCGTGACAGAATGAGTCCAGATTGACTTCCCTGCTGGTGAATCAGAGCTAAATGTTGAGTTTGCCAGAACCAGATGGATGTGGTTAGCTATGGTAAAATCATATTAATTTAATAAAACAGTAACTTGATGTAATGTTATGATGTTACTTTTTCTCTGTTCTTACGTGCACCTGTTTTCTTTCCTTTTTTCATTCAGGACTGAGTGCTGTTGATTTTATAGCACAGATTGGATACACACGTGTTGTAATGTGACTGTCCGGTTATGTCTTCATCAGCATCAATGTGTTTAGTTTGCTTCTGCGACAGATTGCAAAAACTTCTCTATGACAAATCACCTTTTCAACTTTTCATGACGGGACTGAATAGGTGTGTGTGTATGTGAGAGAGCCACAGCTTCCTACATGAGGCTTGTTCACCCTGAGAAATGAGCATTTTATCTTAACAAAATGTCAGCTACTCTGGAAAAGGTTGTTTTTTTTGTCTTTTTCCATCTAAGCTGCAAAAAGAGGGAGAGAGTTTGGATTCTTTCTTTATAATGTCTTTATTAAAATTCCCCTCATGAGTAAAGAGAGTTGTAAGTAAACAAAAAAATAAATGTATTGTGAAATAAGTGAACTGGCCCGAAGCACCGAAAAACACAATAGAGACTTAAACATAGAAGGTGCGACGGCTTTAGCACGTCTAAGAGGAACAACTTCCATTCCTTTGCTATTCACAACATGATTTCTACCGTCCAAACAACGCCTCGGGCGACTGTAAAACAGTGTTTTGGTGAAATTGTGGAACTTTTTAATAAAACGTTCCATCCTTATTCCTAATGATTTCATTAAACTGGCAGTAGGCAGTTTATTTTTGGCATCATTGGGCTAAAAGTTCCATAATAACCTTTCAGCATATTGTAATTCAAGTGTTCTGAGAGAAAACTAGACATCTGCACCTCCTCATGGCTCTGTTTTCAGGCTTTACAAAAATCTAGCCTGTGACGTGAGACTTTGGCCAATCACAGGTCTGTTCAGAGAGAGAGAGCGTTCCTATTGGCTCTGCTGCGGCTGGTGGGCGGTGCTTGGTATTTCCTCAACTGATCTCAACATTTGAGGTGAGAAATAGGCATTATAGTTACAGAATACTCATTCATATTTGATCAGTGCTGCCTAGTTTGACCGTTTGATCGAAGTTTGCGAGTGATTGACAGCCGACTCTCAGAGACGGCAGGCTCCAGCTCGGCTCTGATTGGTTGTTTTCCTCCGGTCTGTGAAATCTTGCAGATGCCATTAGAAGCACCGGAGGACACCAGAGGCACAGGATTTCTTTTTCAAATTACCTGTCTCATGCACTAATGTCAGGATATAGTGACCGTTTTATAAAAATAACTTTTTTTTTTATCCTATTTGCTCCATATCTACCCACTGCAGCTTTAAATACATTGCAAATACCTGAATGGAAGCCCAACTTATCTCTGTTTGCTCCCTCTGCCTTCTCCCCTCTCCTCTCTCCTCTGAAGAGCAGAGCTGTGCTGACTCAGCATAATTAGTTCCCTGGCATAGCGAACGCTGACGCAGGTATTTATGTTTAAACAAATGGCCTACATCTCTGCCCCCCCAACCTTTTCTCTATTCTCCCTCTCTTGACCTTATTTTCATTCTTTCTCTCCCGCTGTGATTTTCTTTTCTTCACACATTCTCCGTCCTATTCTCTTTGATTCATGTGGGTTTAACAAAACTGTGTGTGTGGAAGGGTCACACGTGAATCTGCATGGGATGCAGTGAGATGCATCAGTATGTGGTGACTATGATGGATGAGTAACTCAGGGAAACCTGCTGGTAACAACTTGCAGTGAGCAGCACGTGTGTATTTGTGTGTTTGTAAACCTTTCAAGCCTCATCAAATGGCTGAATATAATCTCAGCCAGTTGGTATACAGATATACACTTTACTGAGTACAGCATGGCTGAGGATAAAATCTTATCTGATTTGTTTTTTGAGTGAGAAAGTTCAGAAACAAGAGATCTAGTCCCAGGTGGCGAGCAAGCCTTTAAGACCATGAGCCAAAAAAATAATAATTTAAAGTACCAATTGTTACTAAGCTCAATGTTCCCCAGAGATACTTTAGGTTTTGTGATGCCTTATATCTTATTTACTTACTTACTGTTAACAAAGTTTGAGTTTCTGTGAGTTGTGCTCTTTTCTTTAACGGGCGGACGGCCGACTCAGCCGTTGCAAAAAGCAGTGACGTACGTTACCCAAGTACACAAATCAGAGCTAATCAATAAGGTTATGAATAATGTGAACGCTAGCACTAGCTCAGTCAGAGTTCGCTGTGCTGAGTTTGGAAATAACGGAAAGTGTTAGTTGGATTTTTTGAAATGGGGTTGTATGTGTACTCCTGCGTTTTGCGAGGTAAAATGACTGCTTTTGTCAATGGAGTCTGGTGGCTTTGAATAAAGCGATACAACAGCTTCAGTTCCTCGACAGAAAGGGCTGTCTGACGGCGAGGTAAAGCAGCCATGGACGGTGCATCACATAAATATAAACATAACATACAAATGAATCGCATGTTCGAGAATTAATTAGAAAAAGACGTGTTCCACTGACCTGTTGAGGTAGACTCGTTTCTCTGTGAACTGTCCTTGGCCGTGCGCCGGGTCTTCATACGGTTCGTTCTGGACGACCTCCACTCCTTCCCCTCTGTCGCTCTGCTCGTGGCTGTGTTTACTGATCATGTACAGCTGCCCAATGCGGTACTGGAAGATAAACACACACACACACAAACAAGATAAGTTCACATTATTCACAGACTATCAGACAACAACCACTTTAAAAAACTTACAGCATACCCTTGAAACATTTGTACGTAGTGTAACCGGCTTGGGACATCTGCTCTCAACTGCTGTTTCCAAAGTCAAGAATAAACTTTTAACCTCAATTTTTTTGAGAAAAAGTGTCAAGTTAACTTTGGGAAGTCATCTAAATAAAGGTAGAATTGGAACACAAATTTTGCACCGTAGAAAACCAATGGTCTGTTGTTGTTATTTTGTGTCTTAACTGTGCATTTGTGGCATTTTTACATGAAAATCACATGCAATTCTAATTTAAGAATCACACATGGCTTATGCAGTGCAACAAAGCCATTCTTTTACATATTATTTAAATTACTTATGGGGTCTGAAGTAAATCTATATGCAGTTACAGCTGAAAACAAACAACACCCTGTCTAATTACCATCAAACACATCCCACCTGGATCTTCTCATTTTTCAATACTCGATAATTTGTTATCAAGCAATTGATGACACGGACGGGAGACGAGGACAAGAATAACAATACAAACACTGATAATGATAAATATTTAAGTGCCACTATTGTGTAAGAACCATAGACTGTGTATAAGAAGTGAACGTGGTCACCGTGACGTCACCCATTGGTTTGTGGACTAAGGTTTTGAAGCCTCGAGTTCGGCATTTTGGCCATCGCCATCTTGGTTTTTGGCAACCGGAAGTGACACGAGAGGGTGGAGCTAAGTACAACCGAACGCTGAATAAGACATTTCTAGGCCACCAAAACGGTTACAAATAACTTTCATGAACTGAAAACACACTGTGAAAGAGTTAAAGACGAAAACACGGACAATTCCCAGACCGGACAACGCCGTGGTAGCAACCTGTCAATCACAAGGTAGCCACGCCCTAAAGCATCCCCGAAATCATGCCGTATTGAAGAAGACTTGAAACTAGCGATTGAGAACATAAACTCATGTTTTCAATGTTTACTGAGGTAATAAATCAAGTGAGAAGTAGGCTCATTTCCTCATAGACTTCTATACAATCAGACTTCTTTTTGCAATACAGAATGCAAGTTTGCTTGCCTGGTATGAACTCACCATGGAATTTAATCCAGAGTTAATAATTCACCGACACAAAATGTTAAATGTTTCAAGTTGTTTCATTTTCAGCATGTTTTTGTTTACTCTGTAAAAGCAAAGTGTGTTTCTAACTACTAACGATAAATACTAAAAGACCTGAAGCAATGCCTCAGGTTCAATAACAACCCTTGAGATACCTTCATTATTTGAGAATATAAGAGGTGTAGTTTTTAATCATAATATATCATTTCAGGGTTCAATACCTTGAAATTTAAAACTACTTCAACTGTGCTTCTTTATTTATTTCGGCTCTGAGATTGACGGAAAGTTGGAGACTGCACTCCTCGACAAGGTAAAAAACAAACAGATGTTTGGATGAGTTTGACCATGAGCTGCCTGTCTGCTTGGCCCTGAGTCAACACTCATTCTTTATTTATTGCCTTATTTTCCAAACTTTGCTGAGAAAAAAGGTCAGAAAACAACAACAAAGCCAAATTCATGTTTGTTTCTGCAGCAATAATGCTTCTTCTGGCTAAGCTACTTCTGTTTTAATGGCTGTGACTCTGCGGCATTTGTACACATTGGACCGTGTTCGGTTAATTAAATCCTCTGGCCATGCAATAACGGCTTTTAGTTTTAGATGCCCTGCAGCATGTTCACTTTATTCAAGCAGTAAACTGTGGGGTGACTGATTTGAAGGCAGCACTTCTGTCTGCGTTTGATCTTTAATCTTCATATTTCTAAATCCAAAGCTTCCATCGGTGACAAAAGAACCAGGAAGGAGGAGGAAAGATATGGAAATAGATGAAGGATTTCAAAGACAGAGAAAAGGAGCTGAGTGAGGAGCATCAAAGGGGGGCGACTTGAGGAGTTTTAATGAGAATGAGGGGCTGAAATTAAATCAAAAGACACAGAAAAGAGACACAATGGGACATTTTTGACAACGACATTGTAAGTAAGAAGATGAGAAATATGAGGCGTTAGAAAAAGATGGTTTGATGATGGCCGGTGATGCTCATAATCTTTTTATCTGTTACAGGCTGTGAACAAGTGAAGCTGCACAGTTTCCTGCTCCGTCACCATATGATCTCTTCCCTCTGTGCTCCTCTCCTCCTCCTCCACACGGGCTTCAGTTTAAAACAGAAATCTCAGAAGTGAGAGTATAGGGCACTGGTAATGAAGGAGAGCTAAATCAACACTATTCCCCAGGATTCCACATTTCCTCTTTCCCTGACCTTTACCTGTCACGGCTGTTGGCTGAGCTGTGAAATGCCGGCAGGGGAAAATGTAAGGTGCTCACCCAAAATAGCTCCCAGGAGGCGGGGACTCAAAATGGTGCTGCTGGTGCAAATCTTTGAAGGATTACACAGATTTTTACAGATATGTGCTAAGATAAATGAAACAGTCACGTAAAGCCCTGCGAGGCATTAGACCATTAGACTATCGGGGGGATGCAAAACCAAGCAGCTATAACAGATACCATCATGGGGGATTTGCATACTTAGGACACAATTTCCAGCCAAATTAACAAAGCAATGCTGTATGAAATGGGGCTGTCAAAGTTATCACGATAATAACGCGCTAACACAAATTCAACTCAGTTTTCATTGGTACCAACCATGTCACACTAGCTTGTCGTGAAGGAGGCTAAATAACGCCCCAAATTTACGCCAAAATTTAACAAGGAAAACGGTCAGGGCCATTTTCAAAGGGGTCCCTTGACCTCTGACCTCAAGATATGTGAATGAAAATGGGTTCTATGGGTACCCACGAGTCTCCCCTTTACAGACATGCCCACTTTATGATAATCAATCAATCAATGTTACCTGTTGGGCTTGAGTTTGCCATGTTATGATTTGAGCATATATTTTTTTAATGCTGAATGCAGTACCTGTGAGGGTTTCTGGACAATATTTGTCATTGTTTTGTGTTGTTAACTGATTTACAATAAGAATATATACATATATGTGCATAAAGCAAGCATATTAGCCCACTCCCATGTTGATTAGAGTATGAAATACTTGACAAATCTCCCTGTACGGTACATTTTAAATATTTTAATTGTAATTTTTTTTTCAATTTTGTTAATTTTTAATTAATTAACAGCCCTAACATGAACTAAATTAATTCAGATTATTAATCTGTCTATCTCAGAGTGGATGCATGAGGATCAATTGCGCTTTTCATGCAATACAATAGTATGTTTAACACTATACATTTACCAAAATAACTAATAGTCTATTGAAAACAATAACATTTCCAATCATCTTTCCTGAATATTTACCACACAAATAAAGTCTGTTGTTATGCTCAACAGAGCTTTCAGTGGCTGGAGACAAGAGCATAATCATCTAAAAAGAGTAGACACTCCCACCAGAGCAAAGAGGCTTTAACCTGCTGTAGGATAAGGGCGGTGAATTAGAATAGCTTTAGATTCATTTTGATTAATTTAGGTGCAGGGCAGGGAATGAAAATCACCCTTTTTGCATTTCAAACACCTTTTTTTCCTGTTGGTTTAAGTCCTGCAGTTGAATGAAAGGGAGATTCCACAGCTTGCAGTAATCTAAAAGCAGCAGTTAATCATGGACACGCATGTGCATTCGGACCAGGATCAAAACTACAGCAAGTAGACATACAGATGTGCACACAAACACACTATTATGTACATTTACTCTCTCACAACGTAGTAACCACTCATCAATGCAATGCCCTTGGATATTAAAATCAACACGCAATGAATGTTGCATAAAATACCACCGTCAACTTGATAAAAATGTGTTTACTAGAACCACAGAGGACAACGCAGAGCCAGGGTCTGGTGTGTAGGAATTTTCCACACATCCCTCAGCAATACATCACCAAACTTCTGCCTTATTATGTACACAATCTATGCATTAAATGTCCCAGCTGCAGCAGCAGCACCTTGGCTCTGTGTCCTCTGTCTGTGGTACTGCGGACTACTTTCATGGGGGAAACTTTGAAAGGGCAGCAACGCAATGACTCACATCCTCTGTATCGGTTCACTCCCAGGCCGCCACTCTCTAGATCGTATAAGACGGTATATACGTGTAAGAAACGTGTGGTGTCAAAAAAGGCACACAGCATTAAGAAAAACACACATATACACAGAAACCCAGGCCTGAAGAAGGTAGTTTGAGCACAAAATTCCCCGACTAGAAAGCCAGACACAGCAACAGGTTAAGAGCCGAGACGAACAGTTATTAAGACACGCAGTGTTTGGCTGACCTCTGACACAGCAGGGAACGTGTTATGATTTTTTTTTTTTGGCCTTTTTTTCCACTGTGCAGCATGTTTTGTAGGTGTCTACTGCTGTACAGTGTTCACACCATAAGTGCCAACCCTCCTGTTGGGAGCTGGGAAGCAATTAGCTTAGCTTAGCAAGGCATAAAGACTGGAAGCAGGGGGAAGCAGTTAGCCTGGCTCTCGCCAAGTTCCAAGATACACCTGCCAGCACTTCTAAAAGCTCACTAATTAACACATTAAGTCTTGTTTACAGATGTGCAACAACACTAATTTGTGGTTTTAGAGGGATTTACATAACTTTTGTTGGCAAACAACAGCTTCCACAGTGACCGCAGGATGCATAACCATTTTTTGGCCACTTGGGGGCAGCAGAAACAAGCTGTGAACACAATACTAACATATTATTTACTACTCTATGAAGCTGATATTGCCAACTTGTTAGCAAACAGTTGCCTATTTACACATTCAGCAGATATATAGCAACATTAGCATTCAGTTGGAGTTGTGTAATGGTCACCTGATGAAGGTAAGTTCACACTTTTAGCTCTGTGTTTGGTCTCTACCAACTCCTGAGGGAATAATCTGGCTCTTTAGCTGCTTAATGTTCACGCAGCCAATTGCTAACTTTTTCAGTTTGTCATTTGGTGCCCGGAAAAAAACGCACGTAATGTTTTTGACGTTTAACAAAACCAAAAACAGTGAGCTGAAAGATGCTATAAAGCGTTGTAGGGGAAGTGCATGAGTCAAGTGATAATTCCCCGTGGGTTCATTCATCACTAAAAGATATCCCTTTCATATATAAGTAGTCATGTCATCCATTGTTAATGCAAAACTATTAATTATGCTAAAAATGTCCTAAACCAACTTGAGCAGCAGTGGAGCAGAACCAAGGAGCCGCTGAAAAGTTCAGTACTAGTTCAGTAAGTGCAGTGCAGTGGAGGGCTGCCATGTTGCAAGATTATGAAACGCATCAAGCAAAAGGACACGGTAAAGTGTTTCATAACGTTCTGAGTGTTGGCAGGATCAGCCCTGGCATGACCCGTACATATTGTAAGGCTCTGTACAGCACAGCCAGTCCTGCAGTTCTGACATTAATAATGACCGATCTCCATGTGTTATCTAATACTGATACAGGGCACAGGTAGCCTGTTTGTATTATAGTGATCAGACTTGGGCGACTCAAGCCAAAGTCAAGGTAAGGCTCTGTGTGGACGTCAGCTTGGGAGTATAACCAAGGCTTTAATAGTTTAATACAGTCTTTCATTAATATGTTCACTCTTGAGACTGTTCAGAGTCAGTCACAATAAATTAATTACAGAGAATGTCAAGAAGATCAACGCTGAAAATGTATGCGCTTTCAAATATGTACGAATCCAAACATGACAGCTTATGTAATTCACTGTATAAAATGGCCTCTGCCCTTTGGTGTGCGGCATATATGAGCCGAAGCTATTCTATTACCAGTCTTATCCCTTGCCGAGTATACTGTAACAGCCAGAACAAATTGCATAACATGTTCTTTTAGCATCACCTCGCGTCGATTCAGCCTCTTCTCTACTCAATCGCAGCCGCCACATCGACTCCATTAATAAAAGTTTGCCTTTTCATTGAAGTCTCGAAAGCAAAGGCAGCGTTTCTAAAAACAGCTCCGGGCTGTGGGTGAGCGCGAGCCTGCCACGTTAAGAGCTACTGTAAATAATGCAGATGCTCTCCATCCCTCTTATTCATCATGCCACATACAAAATGAGGGAGGTGAGTGGAGTGGATTTAAAGTCAGAGGACAAGCTGAGGGGGGGGATTTAAGAAGGAGGACAAGGGAGCAGAAGGATGTTTACTGTGAGTCCTTCGCTAATGAGTGAGGACGAAGTTGTACCTCTCTCTGCTGACGAACATAGAGAGGAATGAAGGCAGTAAAGTGTGACATCAGTCTAATTTAATGTCTCTTCAGACAAGAGATGTCCTTTTCCATTCGCTTCGTCATCGACGAGCTGTAGCGGTCATCATCTTCTAAATATATCAAGGACGTGCATACATTATCTCCGCCTCATACGAGGGCCGGTGCGATTATTTGAAATGTTTGAGGACACCATGATGAATGTGTTCGACCGTGAACAGGCCAAAGCAGACCGCGGCATATTAGAGAACAAATAAAAGCTTGTACTGACTGGTTGAATAACCCTGTTATTTTCCCCCCGTTGAAGCAAAACAGGCAATCACTTCAGAGAACGCCACAGCGCTGAAGCACACTACTCACTCCGTCTCTTGTCTGGAGTCTTCACAGCGTGATCGATCATTTAGCTACATGACGCAGCCGGCACAAAGGGGCCAGTACTTGCCTCGTCTTTATTCGATTTGTCTGATGACGGGGCACTCTGGTTTGTTGTTGCTCATTAATCAATGCCAATAAACTAGAGTGTGTTGTCATCATCACCCCCTATTACAGGGTTTCTGGTTGAGGTTGATGGAACCCAAAATCTACTGCTGCGTTCTGACGGGTGTGAAATCACAACCTACGACCCGGTCCTGCTGGGAACGTCTCGGCATCGGAACTACCTGTCATTTCCACATTTAAAAGAATTATGTGTGAGCCATTGATTTGTCTGATCTCAGTGTGAACACAAATGCATCATTTTCTTCAAATGGTTCCATCTGATTGTGTATTCACATTGCACAAATACAACTGAGGACTCAGAGGTAGAGTCAAGACTAACTGGATTTTTGTTTCTTCAACTAAATATAATCATCTGGGCTCTTTGTGTGATGTTTTAATAATAGTTAAATCTGCAGTAGGCAGATTATTTTGGCATCATCCATAATAACCTTTCAGCATATTGTAATTCAAGTGTTCTGAGAGATAACTAAATCAATCCCGTGACGGGAGACTTTGGCCAATCACAGAGTCATTTCAGAGAGAGAGCGTTCCTATAGGCTGTTCATTCAACGGAGGTAGCTGTCAATCACTCGCAAACTCTGATCAAACGGTCAAACTAGGCCACTAGGTCAAATAGGTCAAATATGAATCAATATTCTGTTACTGTAATGCCTATTTCTCTCCTCAAATGTTTTCAGAAACTCCTTGTAGTGTACTGTTTAAGTGTAAAATGGGAAAGTTTGCTCCAGCTCGGCTCTGATTGGTTGTTTTCCTCCGGTCTGTGAAATCTTGCAGATGCCATTAGGAGCACCGGAGTGATCAGGAGCACCGAAAAATCATGTGCCCGAGGCACATGATTTTTCAGATTACCTATCTCATGCATATTATACATATACTGGCAATATATAGTGATTGTTTTATAACTTATATAACTTAATAACTTTTTTAAAAACTTTTGTAAATCATATTTGCTCCAATTCTACCCACTGCTGCTTTAAGCACACAAGAGAAAAAAACCTGACCGTGAATCATTCTGTACGCTACATGGTTTCCAAGTTCAACAGTCTGCTGTTTATTAGAAGTTAACATTTGCTTTTTGCAGAAAGTAGTTGGAATATTTCCTCTTTCCACACACACTTAAACCTTTGCTGTCTGTCATACACCCCTCTCTCTCCCCAGTTTCCTTGTTCGTATCGCAGAGAAAATGCTAAGTACTGGAAAATTCACTCGCGTGTGCCACTTAAGAACAAATCTTTTGTTTGTACGAGTGGTTCTTGCACGGGGCACGTTGTTCTGACCTGCCCAGATCACTGAATAAAGAAATGCTCCAGACTTCAAATACACCACCTGAAGTAAAACATGGCGACAAAAATGCCTGGATTGGAAAAAACTGTAGAGCAACTCTTACTATTTGACCTCCCAAATTCATATCAATATGTCTGGATTTTCAATAAAATAAATGAATAGGCGTACATATTCGCATTCAGCATGTCTGGGACTCACCCTTAGAAAAGCATAACGATACTCTAAGTTCACATTTCAATTTTTCAATCCAGTTCATCTCATTTATTTCTGCAAATCTGAAGTGTTTCCATGTGAAAGCATAGGCCTTGCCCAACCAGGAGAAAGTGGTTGATTCACTGCGATCTCAACCAGCCCTTAAGCACAAAAAGTTCCATTCAGTAACAACAAAAAGAGAGAAAAGAACGGTGTAAATACTGCTCGCTTTTCTGTGTGCTTAAAAAGGTCTAGACTAGTTGTCAGATGGCCAGATGTACCGCTGGACTGGAGAAACATAATATGAATAAACAACATCGCAGCATTAAGCTGTATCAATCAATATGTGGTCTATCTGGACTCCCTCAGCATTTCTGTGCTGTCGATAATGCTACAGCACCATCATCAAGAAGGTGGAGTATGGGGGGCGAAGAGAGAGAAGATTTGGCATCATTTGTATGGTCAGTAAGGCTACAGCACTGTTGTTGAGGGGGATGAGAAAAAAAATGAAGAAAAAGAGCAAAAAATAATGACTACAGTGGAGGATAGAAATGATGAATCAGCAGATAGAGAAGAAAGGATATGGAGGAAGACAGGAGGAAGGAAAGAAACAGTATGAAGGGGAGAGGAGGAGTTATGATTAGCAGGCTGCACATCGCCGTATATCACCACATTTCCAGGCCTCAGTGCACAAAGGATGGAGAGTGGGAAATCAAATGAATGAGAGCAATAAACCGAGACAGGCGAGGATGGATAGAGGAAAGAGTGGAATCATTTTACGTCCATTGAGAGATGATCTCTCTCGTTATTCTGTGCGACAACATCACTCGTCAAAGATATGGAGGCCTCAAGTACTCTGGCTTCACTGGTACACTCAGACAATGTGGGACATTGGAGGGGATGCCAAACACTTCACCACTTTACCACAGTAAAGGTTCTCTATATGATACACACGGCATTAATGTAGCATCAAACAACTGTTTGCTATGCAAAGATATAGAAGAGTAATGTCTACCTGAGCAGACAATGAAGTCACTCTCCCTCTGACTGTGATCCAAGCTTCTCCACGCCTTGTTGACATAGTCGGGCCGGCCACACGTGCTTTTGGTGCATGTCAGTGCATGCCAGTGCATGTCTGTCGCTGCTCTGCACTGTGCTCATACGGCGGGTACAGCTGATAACGCTGTCTCGACCAAGCCCCCAGGAAGAGCGCCGGTCGTGGATGCCAATTTTTGTAGTGGCAAAACGGTGGTACTACAACTTCCGTGTCCATCACGTGACGCCATTGGGCCCAAAAAGACTTTTTCCCACACACTTACATTGGGAAAGAGACGTCTATAACTCAGCGGATATTTTTTTTGGAGGTGAATCAACTACCCTTCCTCCGTTCATGTGAATGAGACCCAGATCGAGGCTCTTGACTCTTGAACAACAAAAGCAAGTGAAGACAGTGAGTACATAATTAACCTGCATTCAAATGAGCCCTGCTCTTCAGGACCCAGGTCAGCACACCTCTCTATTTGAATGCCACTGTGTAGTAATAGCTACACTAATAGCTCTTCTAATCACTGTGTTCCACGACACTAATGCCCTCCGGGAGCACCACAGGCAGCCCAACAGAGAGACCCTTTTTGCTCTTGGCAGGTAAACACTGACAACTAATAAGAGCAACTTTGGAGGGGAAAAAAGAAACCATTCTTGCCCCAGAGTTGGTGTGATTTTACTTGCTCGTGAAAAGAGTGAAATAGCTATGGAGAGGAAACTGTGAAAGCATAAAAATAATCCTCGGCTCACAGCCTGTATAAATGAGCTCAGTGTGCTTTCCTTGGTTACCCAGTGAATGAGTCTGTGTGGGAAGCAGGCGTGTACATAGTGCTGTTATGATCACACGCTGAGGACCTGTGGTAACGCAAGCAGAAAGCTGGCCTTTTCTTTATTAATAGTAATTTTTAAAAACATCACCTGAGGAGATTTGTTTCTGGAAGACAGCCCACATAGGAAGAGTGTTGGACCCTTAATAAAAAGGACCGGCTTCTTCCTTTTTATTTCTCTTGTGGAACAAAACTCAGACCAGTCAATTGAAATCTGTTCGGTTTTGTAGATATTCTTTACTTTTTATAGCATATTAGGAACAGGGGTCATATAATATTAAATTGGTACCGGTTCTTATTTCAGAGCAGAAATGTCAATGAGCTCATAGGGAGTTGGTCGTCTCATTCATTCATTTAACTCTAGGCATTTTGTTTGCCTACAATGTCGTTTGTAGCTGTTCATAAGTGGCATGCTTGTGGTGCCCCTCATTATAAAATTTTAGTCCCATCCATCCATTTTCTTCCACCTATCCGGGGTCGCGGGGGCAGCAGGCTTAGCAGGGAATTCCAGACGTCCCTCTCCCCAGCAACGTTTTCCAGCTCTTCCTGGAGGACCTCGAGGCGTTCCCAGGCCGGACCCGATAAATTATCTCTTCAGCGCTACCCCGGGGCCTTTTACCAGTTGGACGTGCCCAGAAAACTTCTAAAGGGAGGCGTCCAGGAGGCATCTTGATCAGATGCCCGAACCACCTCAGCTGGCCCCTTTCGATGCAAAGGAGCAGCGGCTCTACTCCGAGCTCCCTCCGGATGTCTGAGCTCCTCACCCTATCTCTAAGGCTGAGCCCAGCCACCCTACGGAGGAAACTCATTTCGGCCCGCTTGTATCCGCGATATCATTCTTTCGGTCAATACCCAAAGCTCATGACCATAGGTGAGGGTTGGAACGTAGATGGACTGGTAAATCGGCAGCTTTGCCTTCCGGCTCAGCTCCCTCTTCACCACAATGGTCCGGTACAGCGCCCGCATAACTGCTGATGCCGCACTGAACCGCCTGTCCACAGCCCGGAGGGCTCAATCCACCGTTTTCCGGCAGAGAACCATGGCCTCAGACTTGGAGGTACTGACACTCATCCTGACCGCTTCACACTCGGCTGCAAACCGCCCCCAGTGCGTGCTGAAGGTCACGGTCTGATGAAGCCAACTACATCATCTGCAAAGAGCAGAGACGCAATTCTGAGGTCCCCAAACAACCCTCAGAATTTTAGTCCCACTGTGTCTAAAAAAAGTTGCAAAATACAAATAAATGGCCACAGTCTAAAGCAATGTAGAAGTTATTACTGCAATACCTCCTCTAAGAACTAGCTACACTACTATATAGCTACCTATAAGTATACCTATATGCAGAACTGGTATGGAGCTCCTGGACTGATGGTTGGGCAGGTCGTGACCCCCATTAACAAAAACAAATGAGTGTCAAATTCTGGGGGAATCTTGAACATCAAATAATTGGGGAAAAAAAGGATTAGGCATATGGTGCTTTATTTCTTCCCTCAACTAATCAGCTCTTCCCCTCTCTCACCCCCATAAACACTCAGCCCTTCATACTGATGGATGGCTGCATTAGCAGGGCGATAGTGGCTTGAGTAATGAAGGACGGTGGTGAGAATGGACAGAGGTGCAATAACCAGACTGAGCTATCAGGAAACAACACGTGAGAAGAATTAAGCCTCTTTTCACTGCTGGAACACACCAACATCTCTTTATGGGGATAATTCATTTTTGGCATTCAAACACAGGTCTCCAACATCCGATCCCCTAACCAGTTGTTGCTTTACCCGGCGACGTTGTTGAATTCTATCCCGCCAAGCGTGTGGCTGAAAACTGTGCGAGATCCATTCGGAGCCGACAAACTCCGAGAATATTTTACCTAAAAATCTTCTTTCTCTTAATACTTCTTTCTTAATTAAGATATAAAGTGTTGTTTTGTCTTTCTGTATAAATAAGGTCTGTTTTCAGCACTGTGACGAGGCACATTTCAGATAATCTGATGGGTTTTTAAATTGTTTATTTAGCTTAAGAAGTAGTAGAATTCTCTCAATCCATGAAGGAACACTTAATCCTTCAGTTTATCTCAAAAAATTCAAAATCACTCAATTTTGAGATACACGATTTTCACTTGAGATGATATACACCATGAAAATGCATATAAAAACTTTAATCTCTTCCTCTGCTCTAGCTAGGATTGCACTGGTTGGCAGCCTTTCCTAGATCCATCCATTACCCATACACACACACTTAAATGCATACATGCACAATCCCATACTGCTGGCACAGCTATGGGCCCATCACTTTGCCGTTTCATTACCTGTGATGGCAAACACACACGCACACACACACACACAGCCACACGCACACACACACACATGCAATCTTCTTCCCCTGTTCTGTGCACATTTAATCAACTGGGCGGCAGCGTGCTGTGCGCTGGGCTGCTCTCTCCAGATAAGATTATCCTTCAGCTGTAGGCCTGACAGTCAATAGGTGGACCAGGAGTGTAATTAGTGCGTGTGTGTATGTGAGTGTGTGAGTGTGTGTGTGTGTGTGTGTGTGTGTGTGTGTGTGTGTGTGTGCGTATTAAGGCAAGAGAGAGTAGGACAGAAAGGGCAAATGAACAAGACAACAAAAAGATGGTGAGGATAGCGATTGAGTGAGTTATCAGTGTTGCCCAGCCTGTACAATCTGAGCACCGTAAACGCTAGAAAGCAACGTGCAGGACGGGGAAACATCTGGAGTAAATCTCTGTCCTATCCTCCACAAGAAGCATCACGTTTCTCCCACTTTTGCCTGTTTGTTTGTTATTTATTGTAAGAGCGAACCTGTTTTTTTGGGTAGTTAACAAATATGCTCTGTTTATGCAGAAACCAAAACGTTGGGGCTTTTATTGTGGTGACTAATTTCATACACAGGACTGTGCCTTTTCCCACTACAATAATCTGTATCTGTTCAACGTGAATAAGATGCATCCTTTTGGTTTGGACTGTTGCGCAGCGGAGAACAAGCGACTAACTGTTCAGTGCAGGCCGATAGCAAATAACAAAGTAATCCATTAGTGAGAAGTAACAGTCCTTTATGTGTGAAACAAGACTTAGGGTGTGTCTCTATTCACATACTTCCGTATAACTTGCTATTTTGAGTGCATAAGTGCGTTCACACACTGAGAAGTATGGCAAAATGCAGTGCACTCTAAACACTCAACACTTCCCTAAAGGACGACCACTCTACCCACTGAGCTACAGCCGCCCCAATTTTACCATATTGACTGCCTTATTTTGGCATGTAAGCATGCTAACATTTATTAATCAGCAAAAAACACAAGTATAGCTGAAGCTGATGGAAATGTCATTAATTATGCAGGAATTTTAGCATAAACCAAAGTATTAGACAAACAAAAATTTTGACCTGATGGTGCTGAACTATATAATTTATTTTGAGAAAGGCATGAATGTGTGCATCAAATTTCATGACAATCCATCCAATAATTGTTGAGAAATTTCACTGAGAACTACAAATGTCAACCTGCTGGTGCAGCTAGTTTAAAGTCAGGATGATTTGTCCTCTGGGAGCCATGAATGTCTTTATAAAATGTCTTTGTAATCC
Source organism: Sebastes umbrosus (assembly GCF_015220745.1). NCBI lineage: Eukaryota > Metazoa > Chordata > Actinopteri > Perciformes > Sebastidae > Sebastes > Sebastes umbrosus. Next base: position 6,304,559 of record NC_051271.1, read on the forward strand.
ATCCAATGGTTAATATTTCAGTCTGGGCTAAAGCGTTGGACGAACCGAGACCGCGGCGTGGCTCGCGAACAACATGACCTGTCCTAAAAGTTGTATTGGATTCAGGTTAAATATTGTCTAATATCCTGTAATGACTAAGTATCCATACATTCTGTATAGTAAAAGGGTAGATATGATAATACTCTAGAAAATAGAAAATACTGACTCCAGTTTAAAGGTACAGTGTGTAGGATTTGGCAGCATCTAGTGGTGTGGTTGCAGATTGCAACCAGCTTTCCAACTGTGGTAACATGAGCCGCCGAGTGTAAAACCGTGGTAACACTGTTCGCCTCGCTCAGAGACCATCCTTATCATTATAAAACACCGCTTCAGGAGCACCGGAAGTCAGATGGCTACGTGCTACTGTAAAAACATGGCGGAGCAACATGGCCGACTCCGTAAAGAGGACCCGCTCCCTATGTAGATATGAAGGGCTCATTATAAACAAAAACCCAACGCTTCTTAGTTTCAGGTGATTATACACTAATGAAAACATAGCTATTAATATTACATTACACTTCTGCTAATAGATCCCCTGACATGTTACACACTGTTCCTTTAATCCCACAGATTATTGGTGACTTGTCAATGTCAAAATTCAACACGATTTTGAAGTCAAACTGCCACTAAAATATATATATATATATATATAACATTTAAATGTGAAATATATTTCAAGGAAACGTTTCGATTGTTCAACTGTGGTATATTGATTTATGACGGCTGCTCCCTGGCCTTGACCTTTAAGTGAAACAAACTGTGCTCAAGTGCCCACCTGTGACTCAACCTGATACCTGTCAGCATCGAGTTCCTGCTAATGTGGGATAAAGTGCCGGCCAGCTGAGCCACACACCCGGGACAGAACTATTATTATTCATCATATCATCACGCGTGCGGACAGGCCTGTGCGCACACAGATGATGCACGGTACACATTCATACATACAAATCCAATACCGGAGACAGTTAGATGGATGCCTTCCTGTGACTGACATGTTGACAACAGGAGGACAAGAAAGTACTAGAAAGAGAAATGTTTAATCCCTGATTTAGACTAAAGGTGCATTTCATCAAGGATTTTACCAGGTAGAAGTCTCAAAAATTTCAAATTTCATAGAATAAAATCTTTACATTTATCTAAATATCAGTCCGTCACAACAAATACTTGATTCCGATTGGCCAAGAGTGTGGATTATTTCCAGAAAACTGCACTGCTGTGACGCAGCACCCAGATAATGACTCTACATTGGTATGCACTGGCATTGTGGACGCAGGTTTGGCAGATCTACATGGGAGTACAAAAGGTAATCCATTACTGGCAACCTGCTGTCCCAGGAGCAGAAGATGAAGCATTCGCCAGACTAGTTGGCTGGTATTTCCCCACATTAAAATTTCCTCTGAACAACGAATTCAAATGTCGGCTTGTCAGGATAATGTTACACCTGTCTGGACGGAGAAACGCTCAGAGGAAAAGAAGTCAAATCCGGCCTGTATGGAGCCGGGCTGACACCCAGTTAGCTGTTGGCATTGAGGTGAAGGTCATGGTGGTGTGTGCTATGAATTGCAGATCGGCGCCCACAGCTGCTGCAGCCTGTGTGTGTGTCACAAGAGAGTGGTGTGAAGAGCACTCGTCTGCAACATGCCACCGTGTTGTGTGTGTGTGATTGTGTGTGTTACTGTGTGAGTGGAGCAGGGTGAACGAGGCCAGAACATATGCTCAGTGCTCCGCGTGTCATTGGCTTTGTCTTTTCAAAGTGGACGAATGTACCGTAAATACATCGACTGTGTGTTGAGTGACATCCTGTATTGCACTATATGCCCACACACATACACACGAAACACTCATCCCCGGCAGCTTCCTCGACACTTTGCATGCCTCCAGCAGCCCTCAATGACACCGAATTTGGCACATTTACTGTCATTTTCAGTTTGAGTGATTATCCAATTGATTGTATTCATTAACGGATCACTGAGTCTGCATTCAGAACAATTAATTAATGCCAACCCACATGTGCTAAAAAAAGAAGGGATGTGGAAAGCCTTTGGGAGAAACATGAATGGAGGGAAGCGGCAGGTCAAAGCAGCCCTAATTAAAACCCCGCTGCTATCAAATTGCATGTGGGTTTCAATTTCATCACTGAAAATGAAAATTAATATTGCAGAGTAGTCACGGGTGAATTACGTTTCTGAACAGTTTTGACATTTTTAGAAATTCAGAAAAGCGAACACGGTTTGCTTCTACACGACCTCTGGATTTTCACTGTGCTTCATAACACAAGTTTTTATCCCTGATCAACAGTTTTATCACGTTTTATCTTCAGGAACGCCTGTTAAACCAGATTACTGCAACAAGCTCTGCCTCAAAGAGACACATGGGAACGGAGGGAAGGTCAGGAATTTAGGAGAAACTGGAATTTGAAACTGTAAAAGGTTAATAAATGATTTTTATTATGACTACGGGACAATGATAAAATCTAGACTAAAGACTCATCGTGACTAAAAACTAGGGCTGTCAAAGTTAACTCCATAATAACGCGCTTATGCAAATTTGTTTTAACGCCACTAATTTCTTTAACGCGTTAACACAACTTGCTATATTTAGGTTTTAGCGGGCTCAGTTTTAATGCTAGAGTGAAGCTAGAAAAGCTAAAGAATCCATTGGTACCAACCATGTCATGCTAGCTTGTCGCAACAGATGCTAAATAACGCTCCAAACTTGCGATAAATTTTGGCGATTGATGGCCATTTTCAAAGGGGTCCGGTGACCTCTGACCTCAAGATATGTGAATGAAATGGGTCCTATGGGTACCCACGAGTCTCCCCTTTACAGACATGTCCACTTTATGATAATCACATGCAGTTTGGGGCAAGTCATAGTCAAGTCAGCACACTGACACACTGACAGCTGTTGTTGCCTGTTGGGCTTCAGTTTACCATGTTATGATTTGAGCATATTTTTTATGCTAAATGCAGTACCTGTGAGGGTTTCTGGACAATATCTGTTATTGTTAATTGATTTCCAATAATAAATATACACATACATTTGCATAAAGCAAAAATTGTGATTAATTTGCTATTAAACGCGATTAACTATTTCAATTGATTGACGGCCCTACTGTGTTTTAAAACTACTGGCCTTTTAGATGCTACATACATACTCTATACATCAGTAGTTCCAAACATGAGGGTTGGTTTTTTAAGGGTTGAATATTTGAACCTATGCTGCTGGTGATGAGGGGTCGCAGGAAAACACTGCGTTGACCCCACTGGCTACATGCCTATTCTAACAGTAACACACTGTAGTTGTATACTAAACTCATTATTAGGTAAAATTAGACACCAATATTTTCTAATATTATAATCTTCCCTACAAGAGCAGCTGTTGCCTCAGAGCATGTTAGTGGAAATTATTTCAAATGAACTCATCTTCATTTGATGAACACATTTTAATTGAAATCTTATTTGAGGGGCAATGATGATAATTCCTGGTTATGATTTAAGCTCGAACGAAGGTGAATTATGATTCAAGAGGAGTGTGAAAATGGGGAATAGGCTAAAAAAACTTTTAAGCAGGGCTCCGGTATAACCAATTTGTGACGGGGCTTGATTTTTAATATCGTAGGAAGACCGACAAGAAAAAAAAAAATGAGGAAAGAAGAGGGGGAGCAGAGCCCCAGGCACATTAAAAGGAAAAATGGATAGGAGGAGAGGGAGAGACAGGTGGTAATACGAAGAGGAAGGCCGAGCCGAAACAGAGAGAAGCCGAAGAGATAATGGAAGAGAGAAGAAGTGAGAGAAAGCAAAACAAATGATGGGAGTGATGGAGCGAAAAGGAATCTGAAAGACAGACGGAAAGAAAGAAAGAATACTAAATGAGTGTGGAGAGAATATTAAAGAGAGGTGCTCTGCATTAAGGTGGCAAACAAGAAGTAAGTAGCTTTGTGGGGAGAGAATAAGACAGTGGGAGACAGTGAATGATGGAGAGTCGAGATGAAAGAGTGAGAGAGAGACTGAATAAAGCATAACGGGGGGGTTGTGACAAGAACCAAGAAGAAGGAAGAGGATGGTTCCTGACTCGGTAAATCTGCCTCCTTGTCCTCGCCGGCCAACACGGGAACTGTAAATCCCCACGAAACTTGAGAGGATGTAAACAAACCATTAGCCGTGTTCTACCGGAGGGAAAACCATCCTACACACACACACACACACACACACAGGAGCATAGTACATGTAACACATGCAAACAGGTGTGAACGTGCAGACATGCTCACCTCGGTGGTACACACATACAAACCAGTGAGCATGCCTGCAAGAGAAAGTACATACAGTACTGTACACACACACACACACACACACACACACACACACACACAAAGGACAGCGTTTGCAAGCGCTCTGAATACATTCAGCTCTCCAGAGCTCCACTTCACTGCTACTCTGCCCTTTTTGTAAATGGGACAGAGACATATTATAAAACCCTCTCATGTCCAGCGCCACTTGTGGAGTAAATGACTCACATTTTGTCCTGGAACACGGTGGGCCACCAGCTCTGAACACAGTACGCCCGACAATCTGCAACACACACACTGAGTACATCGATTCCCCGCTCGACTCAAAAAATGAGTTCCACTTGAGTTATTTTTCGAGTTGTGATTTTTCCTTTTTTTTTTTGTCCTGCTTGGTGTTTAAGAGTAAAAAGGTCACTTGAAAAGGATGAACAAGTGAGGTCCTTTTATGCTTCCTTACGATGATGAAAAAACGAGAGCCTCACGATACTCTTTGTGTATCTCGTGTATCTCAGCGTGGTAACACGCTGAGATACACACTAAGAAATGGACAGATCCAAAAAGAGGATATTAAATACAATGTATAAACCACAAATCTCATTTGATACTAGACTTGCAGCGGTGGTCGGTGGGTTGGGCACCACACCGGTTACATTACGTTGTTTTGCTTTTTTTTTTACAGATATAAACCCCTTTTAGTTAATTTTGGCGAATCAGCGCCGTGTTATCAGTACATAGTCGGCTGATGGACGAGAGAAAGTTTACAGACAAGACGATGGCGGAGGATTTGGTGTCGAAGCGAGAAGCAAAAGCACCTATTTGGTAATATTTCAGATTTAAACCCAATGCTATAAGGGAAACATAACATTAATGAGGTAATCACAGTGCGGAGGATGGAGCGGTCACGGCCGGTGTGCGCGGCGGGGGAGGAAGGTGGTGGAAACCTGAAAGCTCTACTGGAGAGGCCAGACACACAGTCACCCGAGGTTCAAGATAAAAGTAAGGGCGCGACACATATTGAGCGTCATCTTTCTTGTAAAATGTCCGGTGTAATCGGTAACATCGGTGTTGTCACAAGTATATTAACCGGTGGGAAAATCTCCTCACGTCCATATTTGATACACAGTCATACACTTGTAGATCAACACAGCTCCTCTTGAATTCCATGTTGAAATCTCTTGTGCATGCACCTGTACATAGAATGCAAATGGCATTCAACCCACTGACCAACAGAACTATAAAAAGCTGTGATTTACAGGGCGGCAGTGACAGTGCCGGTGAGCTGACGCCAAACCCCATTTAAGAGCCATAAAGCCTGGTGAAGAGGAGGATGAGGGGGAAGGGAGGCGACTGATCTGACATCAGAGTACCCTCCGTGTCATCAGGCAGCCAGCTAGCCACGAGCTGAAGGCTTTTACACAACCAAACACCAAATTCTGCGCATTTCGTATTTCGTCTCAAAGTCTCATTCTCTCTCCTATAACTATAATTGTGTCATCGGTCTTCGTCATTTTATTCACTCCTTTGTCCTTTCAATTTCGCCCTCTCTCACCATACAATTTTCCTTTCACCTCTATGCCATACTCCGGGGCTCTTGGACTTTCAATCTCTCCTTCATTTCCACACTTTTTTTTTTTTATGCCAAAACGCTCACTACATTTTCTCTTCCCCAATGTCACTGTGACCGCAGATTTCTTGGAGTAGGAATCGTCACAGTAATTGTAGTCAATTTACTTTTCAGAATTTAGTTTGGACTAGAAGTGATGTTTTAGTTTTCCCATGCCGCTCTGGAGGTAACAGTTTACAACTCATACGTGTGTGTGATCTCTTAAAGAACTTCCTGTCTTCTGTCTCACTGCTCAGAGGTGCTAACACACACGTACACAAAACACACACATAGGCAGTGTTAGTGAAGAGCGACCACAGCAGGAAGGAAACAGAGACAATGCAACACAGTGACAGCTTTGGGGGACAAAGACAACGGACATTGGCTTGCGAGTACATCTGCATTTCCTCCTTCGCTCCACTTGAAATATTTCTTACACTTACTGGTCCTCTTGTACTTACCTACCTTCTCCACTCACTTCACCTTTAGGACTGTCTAGACACCCAGATCTTCAACTTTCTATAATGCTGTCCTTTTAAAATGCCATGGTTTCCCCCATAGACTGTATATAAAGATGGACAACACATCTCCACATCCTCCCACTGTACAAGCCAAAATATTGTGGATACTGGAGCTGCCATCTTGAGATGTTGACGTCATTTGGAACCAGAGTCTGCGCTGTAGTGATCGGGCGGTGGAGCAACAGTATCAAGGTCACCCGCACGAACCAATCGCGAGCCAAGCACGGGCGCAGCTTGTCAGCAAGACAGACTCAAAGCTGTCAATCATAACGTTTCATCCCCTTTTTATAGCATCAAATAACTGATTAAAACCAAACTTATCAAAAAAATTAACACTTGAACATACATCAGCGTGATAAGAACTACCTAAAATGACAGAAACCATCTTTGGGAAAAATGTATTTGACGTGTACTTTGACTTTTTAGTTTGGCCCATGTCCCATCCACTAACATGGAGGAGGCGAGCTTTATGAACTATACTGCAGCCAGCCACCAGGGGGCGATCCAGATGTTTTGGCTTCACTTTTGAGGAGCTGTCATGTCGTCCATCTTTACATATAGTCTATGGTTTTAACTAACAACAAGTCTATTACTGAACACTGAGAGAGCATAACATCTTCCCGTTTCTAGTACTCGTCTCAAGTGATGAAAATGTAATTTTTTCTAATTACTGTGAACAGCAAAAAGCTGTATGGTGCCATGTGGGGTTTTTTCTGCACACTGATCTGGACCACCTGGGTATGTGTTATAAAAGGAGAACCCAAGACATTTGACCCATATTAGTTTCATTTATATAAGAACACATGATGTAATATAATGAAAACTATACCATTATATAAACATAATGAAACTGTTATATATCATCATCACAACTATCACAATTGTTTCATCAAACTTCCTGCAAGAAAGTGAATAAACATATTTTCAAAAATGTATAACTATTTCTTTAAAGTAGAGGGAAGACTGAGAGTCCCTTCTACATTAGCAGGAGTGGGAGCAACAAGAGTGTGTGTTTGTGTGTGTGAAAGACAAAGTCACGACTCTCTGAAGTCATGTTTGATATTTCAATGTGACACTTTGTGATGAATAGCAGTCAGGGCAGTTCAAATGCTTACCCAGTGTGCATTGCACGCAAGCCCAGTTTATGAGCTTCAAGGTCTCCGAAAGTACACACAGTGCGGCTTGATTTACAGAGCCAGAGTAGTGTACGCACGCACGCACGCACGCACGCACGCACGCACGCACGCACGCACGCACGCACGCACGCACGCACGCACGCACGCACGCACGCACGCACGCACGCACGCACGCACGCACGCACGCACGCACGCACACACACACACACACACACACACACACACACACACACACACACACACACACACACACACACACACACACACACACACACACACACACACTGTAACCTTCATAAAGTCTAAATACTGTATAACTAATAATTAATAGTCATTATTAAAGTACTGAAAAAGTGGGAAGCTGCACCCGATCCGACTGTTATCAGGCCATTAAATAGTCGTTATCAGTCACTATAAGCATCATAGATGTGGGTCAGTAGGGGCCTACTACGCCTACTATGTTCTAACATGTTGTAAAACTGAATGAAACGTCACGTTTTGAACACAAACAAAAACACTTCTTTTGGTTTAGGCAACAACTTCTTTAGGTTTAGGCAACAAAAAACAGTTTAGTTCAGGGAAAAACATGTTTTGGGTTAAAATAACTACAAACACAAAGACAACTACACATTGTCGGTTTTACACGGGATGCAAACTCAGTCTCCTGGGTGAAAACCCTGTGTTAAGCTTCCATCCTTCGTCACCGATCACCACCCCTTACGGAGTTTTACAGTCTATACTACAGCGCCTGACTTCAGCTTCTGCTCCTGTCATAATTACTACGGCCGCTACAGGTCGCTATCGTGTTCTTTTATACCTTCTTTCGGTGCTCTACCATGTGAATAGATGATAAAGACTACTAGTGGGCGTAGAAGGCCCCTATTGACCCACATCTATGGTGCTTATAGCGACTCATAACGCCTATTTAATAGCCTGACAACAGTCTAATCGGCTGGAATCTACACGGCAACAGCTGCTGAAGATCATGCTATATATATGCGAAAGCTCACACAGAGCTACTAAATTAACCATGAGGAGAGATGTCAAGAATGAACTTTAAATCTCAGACCCCAAATAATGCTATTTAAGAAAAAAACAACTTAACAGCTCCTTAATTCTCACCAAAACACATAATTTCTCACTGTGGATTTGTTGCTTTTGCTAAAGCCAAGCATTGAGTTTCAGATTAACAACCGACGAACCTTAAAGTGCCCTTTATGCCTGCGTGTTTCTCTGTTGTTTCCTTGGCTGCACATCACTCCGTGTGCTGTGTGCTCGTACAATGCCATTTATGTGTCCTTTGCTGCTGCGCTTTTCCTACACTTAATTGCCCAGCAGTTGTTGTGCAGTAGGCTATAATGCATGTTCAGGAAATTCATGAGAAAGTCATTTGACTAAATATACAAAGAGCAGCTCAACGCGGAGTAAATTCACAGGCTGCTTGTATAAAGATAGTTGTTGTGTGTATGATTTGGACTGGATGTGTGTGTGGGAAAGGGAGATAAATATAAGAGTAAGAATGAGTCTGAGTGTGTGTTTGTGTTCATTAATGTAATGGCTCAGTGTAGGAGGGCAGGTGAATGGTTTATACCACACAGGGAGGTTGTGAATGGCGGAGTGAGAGAGTGAGTGAACATAATTTAAATGAAAAGGTCAGGATGGGTGATGGCAGCTTTGATGGGAATCCCTGCTGGGAGTGTGAGTGTGTGTGTGTGTGTGTGTGTGTGTGTGTGTGTGTGTGTGTGTGTGCGTGTGTGTGTGTGCGGTAGCAGCAGGGCCACTACTGTGCTATTTTTAGTAGTGCTGGTTGAAGTTTGACTTCATCATCGAGGGACTAAGGGCAGTCAATTTCCCTGCCTCCTCCTCCTCCACTTTCCTTTCTCTTTGTCTTCCTCCACTCCCCATGTGTCCTCGCGTCCTTGTGCACTTTTAACATTCCTCTCTACGTTTCCTCTCTGCTGCCAGTCAGGAAACCACATCTTGAGATGTTCAGGGATTTTACTATCCTACCTTCCATTAGGGCTGTGTATTGGCAAGAATCTGGTGATATGATACGTATCATGATGCAGGGGTTGCAATTCAATATATTGTGATACTGTAAGCAAGGTGATATTTTGCGATTTTTTAGGAAAACCATCACAGTATAAAGAACACACCACCATATGCATGACATCTGAGTGAAATTAGTTTACTTTTTTATGCAATCAGAACAGTGGGATCTGCATTTGACTGAGTTCATCTCTGCATGTAAACTATTAATTAAAAAGCGATAGTGTTTTTGAGAATCGATACAGTATAACAAAACGTAATATCGCGATACTCAATATTTTCGATAATTTCTTACATCCCTATACCTCATTACCAACTGAACCTAATGAGACTGCATTATGTCTATATTTATGAATGGAATTATATCAATCAATAGCTGTATTTACATGGGGGTTTTGCATTTTCGCAGCAGACGTGTCATGCGTCGCAGCACGACATTAAAGATGAACAGTCTAAAATGCAACAGCCGGGTGAACACAGCTGAAGTTAATCTAACTAATGATGGGCAAGTTTGATTAAAGTGTGCCGGTGATCGAGCACCAACACCGATATCAGCTGTCTCGCCCTTAATTAGTTTGATTAGCAACAGCTGTGTGCTCCATGCTATGACACCTCTGTGGAGAGGACACTTTATCCTTTTATATGCTTTACATAACTAGTTCATCCATTTCCAGGAGGTTTTCATTGAGATGTCCCACAGATGTCTCATCAGTGTCCCAATGTTCATTAGCCAAATTCCAAATCAGAGTACAGCCATTAACTGCTCACTACGCCGACCAAGGACCAGTTTGAGACACACCCTGTGCAGTATCTAATTGGACCAGCTGTGCAAACACCTGCAGGACAGGGATATTTTGAGACTTAGCAGGAGACCGCTGTAGTAGCCGACCGCCTGCAGCCCCAGTGAGGTGAAAAACAGACTGTCCATACATCCCTTTGGAAACAAACTATTGCATTTTTTGTCCTGTTGGATAAAAGGTGGAGATGGGAAAGTTTCCCCACTCGTAACTTCGTTTACGATCATGTGTAAATTACACATTGAATGAGAGAAAGAGTTGGATTACAGTTAAAAGTGATTTGAATTTACCAAACTGGCAATAATAAGAGTCTAGTGTCTGATCTCTTTTTTTTAGTGTAGATCATTCAGAAAAAACATATGATCACCATTTGTTAGTATTACTTGGATAAACAGTATTTTACAGCTCAGAAACTGCTAAAAAAAAAGCAACTTCCATCAGATGCAAACACGGCATTAGCTATGGAAAGTCACGGAAATACCCTGACCCAAACTACAGCTCTCTTATGACCCCTCTGCCTGATTCAATACCAAACACTCAGGTGTGCTGACCATACATATGCTTCTCTGTTCTTTTTATGTCTCGCCATTTTTCTTCCTTCCCCTCACCCATCTCTGTCACTCTTACTTTTATCATCCAATGACGTCTGCGTCACTCTCTCGTGACCTGCGCATAACTGCAATGTACTTGTGAGTGGCGCGCTGGGCTATTGCATAATGACAGATAGTGTTACTGTCCGCGCTGGTGTAATTCTACACGCACTAATGATTCTCGACGTAATGCGACAGCACCGGCGAGACGGCTGAGGTTGATTTCTCATCAGCTCGCAATCGCTCCTCTGGCATCGAGCATGCTCTTTCAGCAAACATGGTTGTGAACTTTATGAACCCTGGTGTGAAACAAGATTGCTTACAACAAAATGTTTGTCAAATTGACAAGCTGAAAGAAATCAATAGTGCATTATTGGGACAGCAGTGGCCTAATGGATACTGAGCTTGAGCATTAACGTATAATGCAATATATATATTCACATTTTTGCATGAACCCCCCACAAGGATCGCCAATAGACAGTCCTGGCAGTGGGGAAGAAGGGAATGAGGAATTTACGCCTTTAAAAATCTATACAAATTCAACTGTGTGGCCGAGGTGAAATATTGATTCACAGAGACTTTAATGTTATTTGAATAGATTTATAATTACAGTTTAATTGAATCGTTATATATCCCACATCAATCAGACTTCTTGATATTTTAACAGTTATGACCACAAGGTATCCTACTTGGACAATGTCTCTTAAAGAACAAAAAAATGTATAGCTTTAATGACTTGTTGGCATGGTGTTTTGGGTTAAAATAACTACGAACATAACTACACATTGTGGGTTTCACACGGGAAGTCTCGCCAAAGGTCGCTGTCATGTTCTTTTATACCTTCTTTCTGTGATCTACCATATGAATAGATGATAAAACCTACTAGTGGGTGTAGTAGGCCCCTATTGACCCACATCTATGGGGCTTATAACGACTGATAAAGCCTATTTAGTAGCCTGACTCCCTTATGTTGGGGGAAAAAAAAGGTTTTTAGGACCATTTGCCATTATGTCTTAAAGTCCTACATTGGCCACTTTTAGGAAAGATTAAGTATAAATTTAGTTTTAAAAAGTTGCTCTTTAAGTTCCTCAAACCAACATCTAACTAACTGTGTTTACTGAGGGTTTGATCGCCTGCTATTCATCGTGGTTTGCCCTGATCTGGACCACAGTGAAACTTCATTTTATAGTCACCCTGCCTAGATAATGTAAACCAGCGTTTTATAAATACTGTCACATAAACTCACAAGCAAGCAAATTTATGGGACAGCAATTTGGCAACCTGTTGTCCTGCCAGGTTAGACATGTTGGCATCAAAAGAACTCTAACTTAAACACGATGGTCCGTCTTGTCTGCACTTTGTCGTTTATATTATTTTGGTTTACCCGGTAGGAACGCTACCTAAGGAATAGCTGAGCATCAGTTCAGAGTGCAGTTTACTCTAATCTTTATTGCGCTATGGAACTGCTGGCTGCTGCTCATGTTTCAACACCAGTCTTGCGATGCCCATAAAACCCTGCGTTTATGATCGGTTTTGGTTTTACTCTTGATGAATGCAGGACCGGGAGTTACATTTTTGCCTTTTTGCCATGAAACACCGCCGTTAAATGAAACTGTTCCCACTGAACTAAAGAACTAACTGCTCCAGAGTTCAAATAAACTGCGACAAAGCTTACTGATGTGAGCACGCTGTTGTCAGTTTTACTATTGCAGATTTAGCTCTTGGAAACAACACGCTGGAAACAATTCTCTTTAGATCTATTCAATCTCATTTTGCGATTCCACTGTTGTTCAAATGAGCGATGTGTGCTGATCTGAGAGCAGCCCCTCTATGCATTTTATGCTTGTGTAACTTTGTCTAAATGTGTCTCCGATGCCACATTTATGTCGCTATGCAGTTGACCGTTAAGGGGAAAAATGCCACTGCGCACTTGTTAAGGCAAATTCACTCACACATTCACACACACACACACAAAGCCACAATCACAAGGACTTTGTGGCGCTACCAAGGCAACCAAAACACAAGAGCTAATTATAGTTATAGCTGTAGACTCCGGGACATAAACTCATACTCAGGCACACTCGCATGGACAAACACACAGAGCAGCAGGGTAATTTATCTTCAGCGAACTGTCAATGAATCTGCGTCCTTATGGGCTTTGTCTCAACGGACATCATACGTTGGTAAAAATGAACAGACCGGCTCCACATGATGCTACGTAGAGGTGTGTGTATATATGAGATTTTAATTATTGTATGTATGAAGGAGTGAAAGTATGCCTCGCCTTATGTCTTTGTTTTTGTTGGTAACGATCCTGATTTACCCACATCTGTTTCCATCATGACACGGCTACAACTGGGGGAAAGTGCTGATAATTAGATCATATTTGAAAATAATTACTCAACCAGAACTCCGGCTCCTCTCAGAGCATCACGCTTCTGTGGTGCAAACAGCTCACGGACATCTGAATGTTATGTATATGAAAATAATAGATGAAATTGTGAGGGGAATTAAGTGAGGCTTAACTTTAAGGTAGCAACTAGCTATGGTGACGTCAGCTATCAACATGACGTCATTTTACAGGTCTGCAAATTTCATGGTAATTAGGTGATAATTAGCAATTAACCCATCTGAAATTTCCTTGGAATTACTGCCAAATTACCCCAATATTTACCTCAAAATGTATCAAAAATTACTTTATTATAAACATGATTTAATAATTAAATGCTAAAATAGCACATAATGGTAAAAATAGAGCCCTTAGGCTTGAGAAGCAGCTGCTCTTCATTGGAGGTGGAAAACCAAAACTAATAGAAGACACTTCTGATCAGACACAAATCTCACCATTGTGTGACTTATTGTCTACACAAATGTAACCTGGTAGCTAATGTCATGATTCAGGGAGTTTTCAAATTTCAAAGAAGTTATTTGCTAATTATTATTATCTATTTACCAGAAGACATGGAAATAAAACATATCAATTAACTTTCTTTTCTTTTCCTGGAAATGTATTTAATAAATTACAAGCTATTGGGAAATAGCGGAATATAATTATTAAATCATGTTTATAATAAAGTAATTTTCGATACATTTTGAGGTAAATATTGGGGTAATTTGGCAGAAATTCCAAAGAAATTTCAAATAGGTTACTTGCTAATTATCACCTAATTACCATGAAATTGACGGACCTGTAAAGTGTTACCAATTATATCTACGAGCACAAGTTGTGTGGTGATTATATGTTAAGAGATGTCTGTCTTTCTTAACAATACAAACTAATATGTACACTAACTACAATTCAAGAAACTCCGGAAGAAATGCAGCACCCTTACAGTATGTGTTAACCAATCAAATACATGAAAGCACATTCCGAGTCGATTACTTTGCATCGCCACATTTCTACCAGTCAATAGATTGGGCTGGTTTACGCCCCAATTGGGCTACTTTTGATAAAGTTGGGCTGGAAAAAAACAGCCTTGGGCTGGTAGATGAAATTTGTTTTGGTTCTGTCAACATTTGTCGGGGTTTTGAAAATATTGTGAAAAGACTATATATGAGAATATAATAATATGATATTTGTTGTGTCCACTCATTATTGACTCATTTAATTTGAGAAATATTTGATTGACATGAGTTGTATTCAGTCATCTTTAGGGATAAGTGAGGACCTACTTACCTTGATATGGCAATTTGTGTATTTGGCTGTCTGACTGCACTCTTTGTTTGTTGGCGATTAGCATATTTATCTAATATTTTATGTGATGCAGATATGGAGCTTTGTATGCTTACGATGTGTGTTCTATTGCGCTTGTAATGGTTTAACGGTTTTACACGGGCGTCTGGCAAGATTATGATTTGGGCTGGTGTTTATTGTGTTGGGTGTTGGGTGGGGTTTAAGTTGTAATTGGGCTGGAAACTCACAATGTGATCTGGCAACACTGATTTCTACCGTTTATCTCACAATCCTCTCCACAAAAGATTCAATAATTGCCACTGCGATAACCTCCTCATGATATTATAAACTGCAGTACAGCGTTTTGTCGTCGGCTTAATCTTCAAACCCGTGGATTTGTTACTCAGACTGGACTTCCTGGATTGTATTTCATGTCACATCGCTACCCACCAATGCATTTTGTAACGCAGAGCTGTTTTCGTCTGAACGCCTGCTTGGAGAACATTTTGGACCGATACGAAACTTAGATGTGGGTTGCCAAACTAAAAAATGTCTTTGTCAGTAAACCCCTGGAAGAATGTACTTTGTAAATTGTATTGTTGAAGTTGCTCGATACAAAATTCAGATGTAGTAGAAAACATTCTCCAACACTCTGCTATTGAGAAATATTCATTAGATTTGTGGAGTTGCACCTGCCCTGCGGGGACGATGCCATCCTGCTTCAGTACATAACCAAATGATTTCACAATTTAAATAAACAAGTGTCTCATACTGTTGCAGATTTCAGTGTGTAAGGGAGCCGACGAAATACGCTGGAGGATGCATAACGCACATTACACCGCCCAACTGACAGAACAAACAGTACTCTCAGTCAAATATTTCAATAATCAGGCGTCTGCTGCTGAATTCACACAAGTACTCCCTCGGGTGCCACGCCAACAATCATACCGCTCAGTGGGTTTGTGGTCTGAAGCTCACCACAGAGAAGAAGGGACGGAAAAGAAGCTGAAAGCAACGATTAAATATATATTTAACTATTCTGTTGCAAAAAAAAACAACACAATCCTGCATGTTTTATCAGCTGCATTCTGCCTCAGTAGAGTTATTTGGCCTTATAAAAAGATGAACATTTGCTCACATGCATCTATAAATAAACTCTCTTTATTTGCTTTCATTATCTCTCGAAAATCTAAATCCATGGATTGCCCTTTTCTAGGCACCTTCTTTAGCTTCTTAATCCATTTCCACCCCTTTATCTTGAGAGAATTCTTCCTTTTTCACTGTTTAAAGCCGGGGCAACAACACCCACTGTAAAATAAGCCGATGTGCAACCTGTTTTGCCTTGAAGCAGGATGTTTGTACTCCTTTGCCACGGTTGGTCAGGCATGCACTCGAGCACTTGTCACTCATATTGATAAGTTGTCTGCCTTGAAACAGTATCTAGCCTGAAGCTGAGGTAACTGGCATCTATAAATCCACCACAGGCAATGAAGAAGCAGAAAGGGAACGCTGCCAAAGATTCTCATCTCCACCATCACTAAAAACACCAAGTACACCTACAACACTGACAGACAGAGATCAACAGTCTTTGTTGTGCTGCCAACATATCATAAGGTTTAAGACTTTACGTGGATATATAAGTTCACTGGTTAAAAATACCTTCTTTGTGGAGTTTGCATGTTCTCCCCGTGTTAGCATGGGTTTTCTCCGGCTTCCTCCCACAGTCCAAAGACATGCAGGTTAATTGTTGACTCTAAATGTCCCGTAGGTGTGAATGTGAGCGTGAATAGTTGTCTGTCTCTATTATCAGCCCTGTGATAGTCTGGCGACCTGTCCAGGGTGTACCCTGCCTTCGCCCCAATGTCACAGCTGGGATCGGCTCCAGCCCATGGATGTATAAAGAGAACTGGATACAGCGTTGGAGGCGGGGCTCCGTTCATTCCTATGAAAGTTGCTCAGTGGCGCATGATGCCAAAATGGCCCAAAGTACCCGGATCTTCCAGCGATCTTCCGCATCCATTTGGGCCCATGGAGCAGGCGCAGTAGCGTCACATGACTCGGTCACGGGGTCACAACGTCACGCTGTCGTCACGGCTTGCTAACTCCGCCTCCCAGCCCTCGCTCCAGCCTCGGTCTGGGTCTCATTCACATGAACGGAGGAAGGGAAATAACTCTGGATTCGGCTATTAGTGCGTTTTACAACATTTTACATGGCATCTCGTGACAGACACGGGAGTTGTAGTACTACGAAAATTGGCATTAACAACCAGCGCTCTTCCGGTTGGCTTGCTCCAGCCCCCCCGCCCCCCTCTCCCCCACGACCCTGAATAGAATAAGCGGTTACGGATAATGAATGAATGTATGAATGGTTAAAAATACTGTAAGCATGAGCAATCCTGTATACACGCACAAGCACAAGTAAAGTGCACACAAGCCTCTCCGTCTCACACGCACACACATGTACGTACGTCAGCGCTGCTTATAGCAATGAGCGGCTGCATCATGTGCCCTGCAGATGCTTTCCACTAAATAGAAAATAAGGGGTATGGCAAGGAATGTGACGGCCTCTCTCACATGTGCACACACAGACACACACCATTAACCTCTGGCTGTGGTAAGAAAAGAAAAAAATCTGGAAGTAAAAAAAAAAAAAGGAATGCCGTTCTTCACATGACACAGTTGGTTAGTTGGAGGCTCGTTGGAACGTAGGTGTCAGCATTTCCTACAAGGAAGTAAGTGTGTGTGTGTGGGGGGGGCATACGACGTGCCAAGGCCAACCACTTGGGTTGTAAACACACTTCAGCACCTTGGACAGCTACAGTACAGAGGGAAAGTGGGTGCAGTCATTTATAACCTGTGCTGACACTGCATTAACTCCTTCTTACCTGGACATGAAGCAGCACTGTTCACGTAATGCACTTTTCAAACCCAATCAGTTTGGTTTTTTTTATCTTTAATGCACTGTGTGCTTTAGATTTACAGTATAAACCTGCACATTACCAACCATTACTAATGAGAGGTAAATCCACAGTATGCTGGCAATATGCTTCCCACCATAAACATAACCCATTCCTGCATTAGAGAGAAGTCCGTTTTGATTGCACTGTTGTTATCAGATGACCTCTGAGTTCACTGAAAACCTGCAGGTAATTTGCTCCGGAGTGGACACGGCAGACGCGTAACGGATTACAATTGTGGATGGATTGATAATAATTAGAATTACAGAGCCCGCCACTGTGAATTTAATCCTGTTTAAATTGGACTCAAGCCTGACCGTCTCCTGATGGGCGCAGAGAGCAGTGAAACAGCTGCTAACGAAAAGTAGAAACGTGAATCCTCTGGCTGCAGGATGACTGAACATATGCTGCTGGGCCAAGTGCAGTTATGCAGTTTAAATAACGGATTAAATGAGTAAATGGATTGTAAACTAGAATATGAGAATACATTAATGGATATTGTATATTCCCCATTAAATGTATTGATTGTCAGCATAATCAAGAGAGCAGAATGCAGTGCAGCCATTGAGACTAATGGTGCTCTCACTTTACTTGTAAAAAGCCCTTCCTACTGTGATATGCTACTGTTATTTCACCCTCCATCTACATATACTGTGCTACCCACTGCTGAATGCAAGAAGTTAACACACGAGAACAGGGCAATGAAAGGCATTCTGGGGAAAAAAAAATGGTGATTGCACAAAACAAGCAATTTGACGACACAATTTTACAGACTTAGTGGTTACTTTATTAAAAATATATTAACTTATTCATCAATAAAAATAATCATTCATTGCAGCCCTCTAAAACATAAAGTACATTAAACTAGGGATGCACCGATACTGGATCGGATATCAGGCCGATACTGACTCAAATAGCTGGATCAAATAGTTATGTTGTTAAAGAAGCAGTGGGTAGAAATGGAGCAAATATTATTAACAAAAAATATTTTTATGAAACAGTTTCTATATCCTGACAGTACTACATGAGACAGGTAATCTGAAAAAAAATCCTGTGCCTCTGTGTGCTCCGCTGCTCCTAATGGCATCTGCAAAATTTCACAGACTGGAGGAAAACAACCAATCAAACTGGTCTGCCGTCCAGCTGCGGTCTCTGAGCAGCTGTCAATCACTCAAGAACACCGATCAAACGGTCAAACTAGGCAGCGCTGACCAGATATGAATCAATATTCTGTTACTGTAATGCCTATTTCCAGATGTTTCCAGAAACATCTTGTGGTGTACTGTTTAGCTGTAAAATGAGAAAGTTTGAGATCTCTAAATCTCTCTCTGAAATTACCTGTGATTGGCCAAAGTCTCCCGTCACGGGCTAGATTTTTTAAAGCCTGAAAACGAAGCTATGAGGATTTGCAGAAGTCTAGTTTTCTCTCAGAGCACTTGAATTACAATATGCTGAAAGGTTATTATGGAATTTTTGCCCAATGATGCCAAAAAATATTCTGTCTACTGAAGCTTTAAATAGCACTGGGAATTAACTAACGGCATTTTTGTAGATGGAAAGGAACAGGGTGAAACAAAAACATATTATTGGTTGATGCTGCACCGCGTCATTGGAGCGCTGAAAACAGTGGAGACCAGCTCCACTTTATTTGTAGCTACAATTTGTAGCGTACACTTTGTTAAACCACTGAAGGTGTTTTAATCAAAATGTCTTCCCTAATCCTCACTTAGCTGTGAAGAGTTTCTGATGGATTAATGCGGGAACAATAATAACCCGGCAGACAGTCTCATCCCAGCACTGCATTATTAAAATGCTTAAACCAAGGTTATTATATTTACCAGGGGGAAACAGTTCATTAATTAAAACGAAATCCTAAATAAAACAAGAGCCGTTTCAGCTCTAAATTAAACTAAAAAAAAAAAAAAGCAAATCCCCAACGTTATGAAACTATAGAGGCCGCAGCCGTTTTACTAGTAAAACAGGCAACGAACTAAACCTGAATAAATGAGCGAGCCTTTTCTATCCAGTCATACATGTTGCCATAATCAGTCAAATGAAGGAATCTGTTTTGTGTTATTACATCATTACTGAGCATATTACAAAATATCATTAGCTGTCCATCCACGACTGAAACAGGACCACTCTGTTTAACATTTCTGCTCATGCATACTTGAGCCTCCTGTTCATTTCCGTTCTTCAACTAACTGCCCATTTTCCTGTAGAGGCAGAACAACAAAAAAAAAAGAAAGCAGCAGAGAATGATCCAACTCCAGTGTAACTTTCTGGATTAGTTGTATACTTCTCCAACGCCTACACTTCGACAGACGACCATTTCAAACTTTTGAGCTAGAAACCATCTGACCACTGCCTGGTAACAGAGCCACAAGCACATTAGGCAGCACAAACAAACCCAACCAGAGAAAAAAAAAGCCTGAAGTCCCAGGAACAGTGGAAGCATAGAAATGAGCTCAGCTGGCACTGTATCAATATGGGAACCAAAGCTTTTCCAAATCGCCTCTCTTTCTTTCTTTCGGAACACCACGGAGCTTTCTGAGAAGCAAAAGAATGGACTTCATTTTCCAGGAACTGGCTAATTGGAGGTTGACGGTTATCGCCACGGTAACGGTGATGGGTAAAGGTCAGAGGTGAGGCGAGGTACTGCAAAGCATGTCTGTACAACGTAGTGAGGATGCAGAGAAATGTGTTCTCAGACCATTACCTTGAACAGTAGCAAGCAAGCACACTAACGTGCACAGAAAGGCCTTTCACCAACCCCATTAATGGCAGTCAGCAGGGCTACAGTATGTTAGGAATGTTGAAGCAACACCATAATCCTGTCACTTTAACACACTCCTTCTCTCCCTTCCCTGCTTTCCAGACTTCTCACTTCTGACTAGGCTCATTGTTAGTGGCTTCTACCATTATAGGCCACGTATACATAAGTGTCTGTCTGTATGTTGTCATGAATCCCATGATCCCTATATTGTACAGATATTCTAGTCTCAGCATTCTAATCAGAGATTTCTAAGACCAAATCCATCAAATGTCACAGACATATGATACTGTGAAAAACCACAACACAGCAGTGATCCTGGCTCCCAGAGTATTAGCTCAGTTCAAGAGTCAAAGTAAGTATTTTAAAGCCTGCCAATTTCTTTCTCATCATCCATTAGCATTAGAAAAAACCTTCAATGGAACAGCTTCCATTCACAGTAGCAGACTACAAGTCACACAAACTGTATTCCCATGAAACAACTTGAAATGTCATCGACAAAAAGGGTTTTTGTGAATGTCAAAAGCAACATTAAACCTGCAGTAGGCAGACTGTTTTGGCATCATTGGGCAAAAATCCCATTACAACCTCAGCCTATTGTAATTCAAGTGTTCTGAGAGAAAACTAGACTTCTGCTCCTCCTCGTGGCTCTGTTTTCAGGATTTAAAAAATCTAGCCCGTGACGGGAGACTTTGGCCAATCACAGGTCATTTCAGAGAGAGAGCGTTCCTATTGGCTGTTCATTCAACGGAGTCAGCTGTCAATCACCCGCGAACTCCAATCAAACGGTCAATCTAGGCAGCGCTGATCAAATATGAATCAATATTCTGTTACTGTAATGCCTATTTCTCTCCTCAAATGTTTTCAGAAACATCTTGTAGTGTACTGTTTGGCTGTAAAATGAGCAAGTTTGCTTCGGCTGGTGGGCGGTGCTTGGTATTTCCTTAACTTGACCCCAACATGGCTGCTGAGTCACAAACTTTCTCATTTTACAGCTAAACAGTACACTACAAGATGTTTCTGGAAACATTTTAAGCGAGAAATAGACATTACAGTAACAGAATATTGATTCATATTGACAGAGTTTGCGAGTGATTGACAGCTGCTCAGAGACTGCAGGCTCCAGCTCGGCTCTGATTGGCTGTTTTTCTCCGGTCTGTGGACTCTTGCAGATGCCGTTAGGAGCACCGGAGGACACCGGAGTACTACTGTCAGGATTATAAAAATAACTTTTTTTTTAATCATACTTGCTCTGATTCTACCCACTGCAGCTTTAAGAAGAAAAGCTTTTAGTATTATACATTGATCTCTATTGTGGCAGCTCTTTTTAGCCATTTTATTGTTCCACACCTACAATAACACAGACAAGGACATGGCAATGTTACACAAAGCAGTCTCTCCAAACTTGAGTCACACTGAGAGTGAGTTGAGTCAGTCAGCCGCCGCGCCATGACGACAGTCTCGGTGTCAGTCACATGCAACGCCGTGCGCCCCGCAGGCCGTGTGACAGGACGCTCTGAGGGGCTGCACACACCGAGGAAAGTGTGTTATTAAAGCAGTAATGGGCTCTCCTTTACCTCGCCACCTGCAGGTAGATCAATAGAGCTCTCTGTATTGAGTGTCCATTGCAGTGGCTCCCTGAGGGGAGATGACTGCGAACGTGTGTGAGCCAGAATGAGACAGAGATACTTTGTGTGTGTGTGTGTGTGTGTGTGTGTGTGTGTGTGTGTGTGTGTGGTTCAGACGTCTGTGCACATTTCTCTCAGCTGTCCTGGAGTGAAAACTGATGCAACAAGAATGTCAGACATTTCCGTCAAGGCACAGCGGGACATTGCTCAGTATAAAGCCCCTCTGACATACTGCTGAGTAATAAAAGAAATAAAAAAAGAAATCACCAGTCTGCTTTATCTCTTGTTGACCAGTACAACGTAATGTTGGTGAGCTGGTGTTCACAACACCATTATCATAACTAACCAGCACTTGGTTCGGGAATTTAAAGAACTCATTTTCGTTACCATTCTTTGTGGCAAATAAAAGAAAATGTTCTGTTATTTTACGGATTTTTTGCTTAAAGTGTAGAGAGAGTTATTTCATCTCACACAGGCGCAGGACGTACGTGGTAGTCGGCCGTCGGCTGTAGTCTTTGCGGTGTGTTCGAGTGCAACCTTTTGGCCAAGACAAAGGTGACGGTGAGGAGACCCAACAGGCGGCCTTCGTCGCCGCTAGTTCTTTGATGTCGGGTTGATGTGTCTGGGCCTTAATGCCGTCTCTCACTCTAAGGGCAGTCATCTGCTGTAGTGTAACCCCCCACAAAGAGTGACATTTTATCCATTAAAGGTATGAAGAACTAACAGTCCTGCTGTGATATGGCCTGTATATGGGCTGACGGAGAGAGGGAAAGAGAGAGAGAAAGAAAAGGGGCACTGCCACAGAGCAGACAGCTACTGGAATAAACTGATTAAAATGGACTGCAATGGACTTACGCAGCTAAAGAGAACTGCATTACAGGTTTGCAGAAGTCTGTTTTTTTTCTGTAAGGGAGGGTAAGATGGTGAACCATTTGTGTGTGTGTCAGAGAGAAAGAGAGGGCAGCGGAGAGAGATGGAGGCACGAGGTGGTTGCTTCCAGAAAGGCAGCCAAGACAAGACATTTCAGTCCTTGTAAATCACTTGAGAGACATTTATTACTTAATGGCTGGCTCTCCGTTCAAAGCCAGCGCTAGCCTGGGATCACTTCTACAAAAGGAAACATTGGTTTGGCTAATCCCGGGTGAGAATAAGAAACTATGTCTTTTGATGTGGGGCTCTTTTTATGACCAGTTCAAATACACTAAGAGCCTGTTCAGCTGGTACATCCTACAGGGAGGTACCTTTATCCAGACCAAAATACTATTTTATTCATGTTGGCCGTGGAGGAACAAAATGACACAACATGAAGAAAAGAAATGGAAAGTAAACCTCAGGGCCGCGTACATTTTTTTCACCAAGACTGGTGAAAGGAACTCAATGAGAGGTTACTTTAAGATTGCTAAGCTAGCCCAGATGTTACATCTGACTTTGGCTCTCTATTTGCGCAGCTCGTCCAAATGTTGAATAGGATTTTACCTCAACAGCAAGGACAATAGAGGACAATAATGAAGTCTAGTCTCCGTTCACAGTAACTGGTAAAAAGTCCAGGAACACACCTGCATCAGCCAGCTGTCTCTCCTTTGTTTGGTCAACAAGCATTAAGACGCCGACTCTTCGGCAGCCAAAATGTCAAACCAAACAGCCGCTGGTACAATATGCTGATTGACTAAAAAGGCTTCAGCCTGAATGTCCTTGTCCTTCTGTCGGCCTGCGTTTCTGTAGCTAAAAGGAAAATGAACTGTGTTTCCATAACAGTGTTGCTAACAGGGAGCATTGATCCAAGGCCAAACACACAGCAGACAGGAGGCACATAAGGAACAGACAGGTGAGTAGACCAAACAATATTTAGAGGAGATGGAACAGACTGAGGACACTCGTAGGCATACACACTTTCTATTAGTGTACTCTGTGTCACAAATCATAGATAGTGTTCCGTTTTCTAAATACCTGGTGATGATTTTCACTCAACACAACTCGGCAAGCTCACAGGTTCAAACCAAATACATAAACTGTGACATACGCAGGCCTCTCCACACGCAAACCACTGTATGTTATGTACAAACACCCTGCAAAATATGGGCATGGTGGCATGCGGTCTCTGTTTGGGTTAAACAGTGAGCTTCCTCCGGGTTTGAAAAGTGAAGCCAACGCAAACGTGCCTTAAACCTGCATTATTTCTAACAGCCAGCAGGGGACGACTCCTCTGGTTGCAAAAAGAAGTCTGATTGTATAGAAGTCTATGAGAAAATGAGCCTACTTCTCACTTGATTTATTACCTCAGTAAACATTGTAAACATGAGTTTATGGTCTCAGTTGTTCGTTTCAAGTCTTCTTCAATACAGCATGATGTTCATTTAGTAAATGATGGTCCCATTTAGAGTCAAATAGACCATAAAGCAGGGGATGCTTTAGGGCGTGGCTACCTTGTGATTGACAGGTCGCTACCACGGCGTTGTCCAATCTGGGAGTTGTCCCTGTTTTCATCTTTAACTCTTTCACAGTGTGTTTTCAGTTCATGAAAGTTATTTATGACCTTCGCCTCACAATGTCTTATTCAGCATTTGGTTGTACTTAGCTCCACCCTCTCGTGTCACTTCTGGTTGCAAATAACCAAGATGGCGATGGCCAAAATGCCTAAATCGAGGCTTCGAAACGGCAGTCCATAAACCAATGGGTGACGTCACTGTGACTACGTCCACTTCTTAAATACAGTCTGATGTGAAAGGAAAGATTTTTTTACCACAAACACGTTTTGTACATTTTCCTTCATTTCGCCTCAACGTTTTTTGGACAGTTAACAACCGAACAGACACCAAGACTCCATGGTGTTAACACAACATGTTTCACAGTGAGATTTCCTGTGGTTTGAGGAGAAACTTTGTTTGCAGGATATGCAAGAATTATGTTTATATGAAGGGCTTTCAACAAGACAGCCCAAATATAGCAATGCATGCCACAATAGTTAGTGATGTCATCATGAGGTCGACAATCAAAGACCATTTTCCTAACTCTATGGTTCATTTCATCTGTGCAACTATGAAAAAACATTAAGAATGTTGTTCCAAATCCAATCATTCATATAATATATAGTCGTCTTTGTCTTGAAAATAACATAAGACTGTTAATGAGACTGTTAAAGACTGAAAATCTGTCATTTAAGTCCTATTAATAGTTGATAATGTCCAAATGTTTGGAATGAATAAATAAAAATGAAATGGTGCTCTGTCCCTCCCTCACACACACACACACACACACACACATTTACACCACTAAAGGCAGCTACATATATGTTCCCACACCCATGTGTGCCCATAACTGATTTTCCATGACGCTGAACCAATTTGTGGCTTCATAAATCTGATCATAAATCTAAAACAGCGCATCAAAGCCTCTTAGCCATAGTTTTTTGTTTTACGCTACATGACTGCGAGCCTAAAACAAGCCACATATAAACCATTACTGCTGAAGGATGGCATCTTATTACCTCCGCCAAGGCTGAAAGGCCTGGGAAGGAGGTTATGTTTCACCGGCGTTGGTTTGTTTGTTGGTTTGTTGGTTTGTTTGTTTATCCATTAGCAGGATTACTCCAAAAGTCCGTGATGGATTTGAATGACATGTTTTGGAGGGGTGGGGTGTGGCACAATTAACAATCCATTCGATTTTGGTGGATTCAGGAATTTTTTTTAAAGGATTCCAATCAGCCAGAACATTAAGACCTCTGGGTATAACACATGCGCAGTGTAACTGATGACACGTTGATGACGCATGACCCCGCCTCTTTCCGCTATGTTCAGCTGTCAACATAAACAAAAATACATGTGGATGATGTCGCAGGCTGAATGGAGAGAGGGGGGGGGGGGGGGGGGGGGGGGGTGTCAATCGTACTCGGGCATCTTGGCAAAGGTCTGCGCTCTCCGAGTGCCATTCCAGTTTCTCCAGTCTTTCTTTGTTTTTTGTTTTTATGGACGAGAGATACTGATGTGGTGTTTTAGCACACCCAAAGCCACACATTATTACGGCTGCTGCTTAATATTATTGTTCTGAACTTCCCAGTATAACTTCCCCTTTCTCAAAAACCACCGCCCACAAACACCAGATTGTCTCATTTCAGCTGTGCATACCAACAGTCTAGGGTGGAAATGTACTCCATGTATACCGTGTTATATACTGTAATTGAGGCCAACTTGATTTTTGGCACGACCTCAACTTTCTACAAATTACTTCCTCCCAGCTGTCAACGTTGTCAGAACGGCTGTAACTCTTTTTTTTTTTTTCGATCTATCTTCCCCCCCTTCTTTCCTTCTCCACAATGTCTTCACTGGGAGTCGTGAAGCCACCCAGTGAAGGAAAAAGGGGGGGGGGGAAGTAAACAAACAGAGAAGGGAACTTGACGTTCAGCCTCGGCACGCGGTTCAGCCCTCTGGACCGGTTCCCACTTCCCTGGCCGGCTGCTTGCGTCATCCATCTGCAAACATGCTGCAAATGTGCTTTTCACACACACACGCCCATCACTAGGGTCAATCCCAGGGACGGATATAGTAAATGTATGCACAATGACAACCACAGGGTCAAAACTAATCCGTCTTGCTGACTAATGTAATGTTATCTAGGCATGCAAGTCGGTCAGAAAACTCCAAATGAGTGCACACAGCAAAGATATAATGGTATTCAACACCATAATAGTATCATAAATAAACCGATTAACTGACAAGAAAGTAAACAAAAGCTTTTGTTAAATGTTTTCAACAGATAAAAAGGACTAAAAGAACACTACTGCAAATGTATTACACTGTCGTCAAACTACATCAGATGAATCTAATAACAAAAAGCTTTACAGTTAGTGTTCAAACGTTTTTATACTTTGGGTGCATAATTCAGTAACAATAAGCACAAACCTATAAGAGCCCCAGATGGAGCGCCAAGTGTGATCTACTTCACAGTAAGAGAATGCAAAAGGTCCTCTATATTAAGGCCTCTCGGGCGAGCGAAGCTTGCGGAAATATGCACCACGGTCCAGTTTGCCTCCCGCTGACGTCAAAGCCCTATTAAGGCCAAATCAGCCCAGCAGCAATGCCTCCCTTCCCCCCCTTTATTTCGAGGAAATCACCCAGCTTTTTCCAAAATATCTGCACTGTTGATTCTTGGCCAGCTTATGTGAGAGTGCGTAGGTCAGGATGTATGTGTGTATGTGTGTGTGTGTGTAGCTGTGTGTGATGACATCACTAGGGGTGCAGCAGAGGGGAAGGAAGTTGGAAGGAGAACATGTTTGGAGTTCAACGGAGACAAGACAGAGACATATCTTATTAATTACCCAGTAAAAACATTCCTGCCTCAGAGAAAGGTTAAAGCTGGCTGGCTTGGCTCAGTTTTACTACCGTCTCGTTCCTTCCTTCTCTGTCAAACGGCCGAGAGCCGCTGCTCACACATCAAATTCATTTAAGCATCCTCACCATAAACACTCGGATGATTAGCAGCCTATAAAGTACATTTTACATCGTGGTCCAGGAGGTCAGATTGAGCAGGAAATCGACAGCGAAGCACAAGGTAAATTGCTTTATGGCAGAAATAGAAAAGGACAGCTGTTCCTCTGAGACAAATTCAGCTAAAATAAGCTTCTCACAATTGGAGATGACAGAGCTAGGGAAGGGCCTTGGAAAAAAAATTACTTCCAACTTCATCCTACTCTTCAGGAAAACTATACAGACACCAGGGACAGGGTGTGTATCATCAACCTCTTTTACAACAATAAAGGCTCAGTTACACTTACGACAGCTAGACATCACACTACATGTACGGCATCTGTATGAAGTCATCACGACCAGTGGACTTGCTCATGGTAGTTTAGTTTATTAGGATCCAGTTCAGCTTTTGTCAACACACAAAATTGTGGCTTTCAACCCAAATAAAAAAGCTGTTTATTGACACAGACTTAACAGAATGGTCAAATACACACCAGAATCTATCCTGTTAGGTTACCGGTGGCAGGAGATCAACACGTCCTCATACCTTAACGTAACGGACGCAGTTTTAAACATGTGTTTAACGTTGTGAAACGGCTCGCTCACATGAACAGCAGTTCATTATGCCTTGGAAAATAACTCTGAGTGGCTTGTACAACTATTAGGAACTAATGATTTAAATAATGGCCATTTAAGGTGTCGTACTGGGAAGTTGATTGACCTAAAAAAAATCCACTGAAAGACATCTCTTTCCCAATGTTAGTCAATAGGAAAAGGTCTTTTTCGGTCCAATGGCATCACGTGACGGACAAGGAATTGTGTAATTAATTGGCCACTACGAAAACTGGCTTCATAGCCCGGCGCACATCCTGGGGGCTTGGTCACACCAGATCAAGAAAAGGCTGCAGCTGGAAAATCCCTCAGTGTACTGAGCTGAGCAAGAGTGCATTTTATTGAATGTGCTATTTCATCAACATGTGTAGGAATCACGCTTTGCCAATTTCAGCTGTGACCAATGAGTGGATAGAGTCTCTCATGATGTGTTGACTGTTCCTTATCATGGTATCATCTGTTTTGATTAACTATGCTACGGTTAATTACATTAATCACAGTTCATTTGTAATGATGGATTGATGCGAGCTTCGTCTCAACATCTCTGTCCATCTCACTGAAGCGAAGCCTAATAGTTGTTGTCTGTTCCGTTCTCCCATCTGTATTCAGCCACTGCTGCTGCCTTTCTATCTGTCACTTATCGCACATGAAGTTTGCTGCGTCTTGCTTGTTAATGAGCCTTTTTTGAATTACAAATGGGAGGGTCAAAACCTTCAGTGTGAAGAAAAAAAGCATGCATAAGCTGTTTGCTGGTCTTTTGATGGTCTTAGCTTCACTGATCCTGGCAGACAGGGAGGGAAAATGGCGAAAACCAGCTTTACCAGTAACATACCAGTATATGATCCTCAAAGCCCAGCAACCATCACGTTTTCTCAATTAGAAGGCCTAGGCAATTCAGAGGTCAAGATGAGAGGAAAAGCTAATTATTCGGCAGATAGACGGTGTCGCCAAACTTTTTTTTTTACATTTAACTGTGTGTATGTGTTTCTCTAAATGAATATTGTACACGTGTAGAAATGTGTGTCTACTACCTGTATTTGTGCATGTGTATTAGGGCTGCACGATATGAGGAAAATATGCAATTACGTTGTTGAATACCGCGATAACTTGCGATAAACAAGCAGATATTAAAGTGTCCGTAGTTCTGCCTTCCTGCTGTTTTCAGTATTCTACTAAAATAAAACAAATTGCTTGTTGAATTCAAAGAATTAAAAGGAAATTATTTCCAACATTGTTTTATTGAACAAATTGAATATTGAACTGAACACAAAAGATACAAAAAAAGAATGATGGTTGCATTTTAAAGTGAACTTTTTTCACTGATACTCTCTTTCAACTAACATCATAGTCTTTCACGAACAATACATTGTGCAGCCCTAATGTGTATATAACAATGTGTGGGTCTCCGTACAGTATTGACTAGTTTCTGTGCAACACTTTTCATAAAAGGCACTATACACACCATTAAAAAGGATTCGGTACTCCTTTTCTCCCTCCCTCCCTCCCTCCCAGTGAATTCTGGGATTGAGGCTCAGGGCTTTGAAAGAAGGGTCGTCCTCAGGAGAGAAGGATGTGGGATGAAAGTGATTCATACGCACACAAAAGTCCCGCACGCATGCACACACCAAGAAAAGAAATACGTGTGGGAAGTGATCAGCAGCATGTGAGCACCAAACAAACAAAACATTTTGGGTCGGTAGGCAACAAGCAAGAGAGTAAAGAAATAAGCACGGGGGTAATCAATACTATGTCAGAGACTCCATGCACGAGTGTACAGTATATGTTGGTTGATATAAGCTAAATGTGTTTCTGATCCTGCACCGTAAAATGTTTCCTTAGTAATGGCAGCATGTGGACGAATAACAAGCGGAGCAGAAATAACCTCATATATAATAAACAGAGATTTCAGTAATTGTATGCGATTTCTGGAATTTCTGAGGGGCTCTGAGGGGCAGTGGGATTTTAACTGGAGCTGAGCCGGCTGCTTGTTAAGACCTCTTTAGGTCTATTTAAAGAGGCGGCACATCTGCCCCCTGTTTGCCTTTCCAGGGCTGTAAAACCTGGAAAGTGAAAGGTACGGTGAGCCGTGATGAAAGAGAGGGGAGATAGTCTTTATGAGATGCACACTTAGATTGTTTGCACCGCAGACTTTAAATGAACGGAATGGGACTTGTATATACACAAATCAACCTTCTCAAGTGCCTTTTTGTATTCTTTCCACTAGCTGGTACACTTAAGATGGCTGTCAAGAAACATTACACTGTTGTCATGGAAAACCTTTGAAACTAAAGCACCACACAGTAAGCACTTTAAAGCTGCATTATGCAATTGTCGCATGTCAGTGGCTCCAAATAGCATCTGTTTGAAATCGGAGGACTTTGATACCTAGAAATCTTCTGTAGCACAACACGAGTCGACTGCAACGCAGCACCAACCGAGCTGGTGCTTGATAATTTATACTGAAGGAGACCAGCGGCGCTGGAATGAGTTTTGAGGTGGGTTGGGTGGGGGCAGGTTTGGATGACGTCATGCAGTGTTTCCCACAGGATTTTGAGAGACTGTGGCGTGGCGCTCCCCCGGAAGAAAATTTAAAAGTTAAATGCATCAATCTGGTGCACTTTGAGAGCAAAATTACGAGGCTAGTTCTATGAAGAACTTGGGGTTCTAGTAAACAATTTAATCAGAAAGGTTGTATGGTTATGAATGCTGATGGCAAAAAGTTACACAGCAGGGCGCCTGGGTTAGCTCAGTTGGTAGAGCGGGCGTCCATGTATTAAGGCTTGGTCCTGACCGCGGCGGCCCGGGTTCGAATCCGGCCTGTGGCCCTTTCCGCATCCACTCTCTCTCTCCCCCCTTTCAAGACTCTATCCACTATCCTGTCAATAAAAAAATGGAAAATGTCCCCAAAAAAATAACTTTAAAAAAAAAAAAAAAAAAAAAAGTTACACAGCATAAGCATGGTCTCCCCTGCGGGGAGAGAGGGCGCACGGCGCAGAGAGAACTCAACAACCTCGGGCAGAGGCGAGGTCCGGACGAGGGGGGCTGAAAAACTCACGGTCGGGGCCTTTCCAAGCAGACCTCAGTCGCAGTGCACCGTACGATGCGCCCGGCGAGGGCCAGCCCACCAGTTGACAAGTGTAAAAATATTTTTGGTTCATTATGAAACTGTAGCGGGCTGGATGTCAGAACACTTTGATTTCATTTGAATTAGGTTACACAATGTTTGATTATGATTGGATAAAGATCCACACGGTTGCTCAATGTGGATAAATATATTATACATTTATTTGGTGCGTTTTTATTGAACATCAACCTCGTGTTTACCCACGTACTGCCGAAAAAAATAGACTTGAAGCGTAAATAAAGGCTTCAGTTCAGGTTGCGGTTACGTGAGAGTCAGCTGAGATGGAGCCGTGCAGACAGCTGCTGACCAGATGAGATTAGTGAGATGAGATAAGATATGAGATAGATGTGAGATATATGATGAGATGAGATAAGTGTGATAAATGTGAGTCAATCTGTAGAGTAAAAACACTTCTTACACTTTTCGGTCTAGACGTGCACGGGTTGGACGGGAATGATTGTCTTTTTTTACCGTGTTGCAGTATAGGGGCATTTGACAGTGATTCGCGACCTTAAAAAGAAAGTGGGACAGGGCCGTATGAAAATGGGAGGGGCCAATGGCCCCTTGGCCTCCCTACTTCCGGCGCCCATGAAAGAGACCAAAAAGAGAAAAAGAAATGTCAACATTTCCACGAAATATGGAAGTGTCTACCCTTCAATGAACCCGATACCTACATATTGACTCACTCTTCCCACCAGCGCGGTCAGATGAAAAGGCGTGAATGACACGATAATGTGCAAGGCAAAAGCGCATTATAAGAACGCCGTTTTTGCTTTAGGCGTGTCCTTTTCACACCATCTAGTCTGTACTGACTGCAATGTAATGACGTAGAATAAAAGGGGAGAAACACCAGGGGGGAGGGGAGGTGGATGGGTCCAACAAACACAAGAGACAGGTGTTATGTTAGTGCCGTTTGTGACGTGTTTTCTGTAGTGACGTTACGTTGTTTCCGTACGTATTTTAGGTTTAATGTCCAACTATGACGTTTTTCCTAAACCTAACTAAATGGTTTTATTGCCTAAACCTAAGTGAGCGGTTTTGTCACCCCCCTGCTGGTAGGCTACTGCATCTTAATGCACAAGTGTACTATTCACACCTCTGCGAGGCAAAACGTGACACTGACACGATATCCTCTGGTGGACCGGTGGGTCTATTACACGCTTTGGCATGATATCGGTTTGCATGACAACATGAGTTCATATGGTCATGTCCACAATATTTAGATAAATATAGCAGTATTCTTTACAGAAAAATGAAATCACAAGACGGATTTACGCCACGAAACTGGTCTACAATATGAACTGAAACTGCTGAACTGAAACCACCATAACATGTACGTTGTGTATAAATTCTGCTTTATTCTTGGCATCTCTGTTTCCGGTCTGTTAATGAGAAACAGGCAGGAACTAATAACCCCATCACATATAACAATAATCCCTCTGTAGTTGGAAGTCTGTCATCAACAAAACGCTCCACTTTGTAGCGACAATAAAACATTCTTGTTGCCTCTATCACACATCACAGGGTTTCATAAGTTCTTCTTTGCTAACTTCTAATACTTTGGCAACAAATCCCAAAGTCATGGCTTTGATAATCGCAACTCAAATGCTCCGTAACCGCAATATTTCTCTGGTAGACTGGCCTCTGCCTTCAAGGGGTCAATGAGTGCACAGAAGTCAAGAGTTAAACTCTCTCAGCAGTGTGATGTCGAGCTCAGTCGGGCTGAAATGGCAGTGGGAAAGAGATCACAAAGGCTGCACTCATGAGACTCGTGTGAGACAGACTGACTCAAAGGCTGGACCAAAGCTTTCAAATTAAAAATGAGCATCATGAGACATGATGTTCACATGAAACCTGAAAACCAAACAAAAAAGTATGCTAAGGGTAAGTAGGCCACTCAAAACCTGACTTTGACCATGAAATTATAAATAAAAGTTGAGAGATTGACTTTCCTTTATGGAAAAATCTGTCATCCATGGGCCTGATTTTCTTTATTTCTGTAATACCCGTGGGGGTCAGTTGGCTACAACTATGTCATGTGCATCCTTGTTATATAGTCAGGGAACTATTTACAACACGTCACAAGTCTGCTGCCATAACGTCTTTACAGGCTCTTCACCATATGAAACAAGCACCGCCCACCAGCCGGAGCAAACTTTCTCATTTTACAGCTAAACAGAACACTACAAGATGTTTCTGAAAACATTTAGGGAGAGAAATAGGCATTACAGTAACAGAATATTGATTCATATTTGATCAGCGCTGCCTAATTTGACCGTTTGATCGGAGTTTGCGAGTGATTGACAGCTGCCTCCGTTGAATAAACAGCCAATAGGAACGCTCTCTCTCTCTGAAATGACCTGTGATTGGCCAAAGTCTCCCGTCACAGGCAAGATTTTCTAAGCCTGAAAACAGAGCCATGAGGAGGTGCAGAAGTCTAGTTTTCTCTCAGAACACTTGACTTACAATATGCTGAAAGGTTATTATGGAATTTTTGCCCAATGATGACAAAAATATTCTGCCTCCTGCAGGTTTAAACTGTTCAAAATACATTCAGAATGACAGAAACGAGAAAATAGTCATGACTAGTATGCAATTTATTTTGCACTTGAATGGATCAAAGCCTCAAAATATTAAGTGTGATTTATGGAGACACGGCAAAACACACAAAACACAAAAGTCATTATTGTCTGACTGGATTTTTTTTCTTTAATCCTTTCAGATAAACTGACCGCCTGGAACCTTCGGTGTGATTAACGATCCTGTTATCTCAATGAATAGATATAAGAACGTCCCTCTTCTTCTTCCACCAAACATTATTCCTCTCGTCCCCTCTGTTTTACTGCACACACACACACACACACACACACACACACACACACACACATACACACACACTTCCGCTAGTCAATACGTTTTAGCAGGCATTTTCGTTCCCTAATCCTCTAAATCACACTACAAATCAGCCGTGGTCAGGGCTGACTCAGTTGAAGAGGACACTAAAATAGGGGAAAATACACACACATGCTACACACACACACACTCTCTCTCTTTCTCTCGTCCTATCGCTCTACTGCCGGCAGCCGAGACTCACTGAACATCAACCTACACTGTGAAGCCATTAAGATAAGACGTGGAGTTTATTAGCTTCATTTCAGCCGGCATTCAGCGAGTTGATGATCTCGGTGTTTCTTCATCACAATTCCCTCGTGTGGAAGTGACAGGGGAAATATTGACCTTACATCTCTCCCCCAGGGCTTGTAGAAGCACCGCTGTCCCTTGAAAACCTTGTTCCTATACGAAGAACTCGACCTATTGGGAACGGAGACAAACTGGCTCATTTTCCAGCTGACACCAGCGCAGCTCTGAATTTGTGCAATTGCCCTAGAACGGCCGTCGTGGGAGTTGTTCGGTGTGGTAGATAGTTCCACCTGAACAGAAAACTGCACTCCGGCTGCTATCTTTAGCAAACACAGGACGCCCCCCACGCTAAATATCAAACTTGTCGTCACAATCACTCGCATGTCAATCCAGATGAAAGCTGAAAAACACCTGTGACAACAGCAGAAAAGTGACTGAAAGGATAATTTGCTGTGGCTTTTGTGAGGGAATACTTTTCATGCTTGGCAGCTTAATAAAAGAAAGCAACAACTACATCTAGCGTAAACATCAAGCGCTTCGGAGGTCAGAATATGAGGTCTGTCAGCTGAGGTATTTCAAATTAAAACAACCTTGTTCAAATGTCTTGAAAGTTGCGTGCAGCACGGCCCGTTGGCGTCTTTGTGCTGCTGATTTAAGTACATTTGCCGCTGCTGGGAGGCTAATTGCCACACAGCGGGGTGAGAGCCTTCAAGGCATTGAAAAAAAAAAATATGATTTTTCTTTGCTTCTCAGTAGGAGTCTTGGGAAAGAATCATACAGTACTACCTTATGCAACTTTTAATGGACCCAGCTAGAGACGGCTAGAGTTCTTTATATGAAGGTCATTTTAAAAATGTTTTTCCCAAATGTCTCACATATGGATTAGTCGTCATTAAGAACATTTTTATTCGTGCTAATCGCATAGAGGTGGCAATGTCAGTCTGTCAGTCAGTCTGTCCATCGCATTAGTCCATATCTCAACAACTATTGGATGCATTGGCATGACATTTTTGCACAGATGCCGAGAGGATTAACATACTGGCTTTGGTGAGCCCCAGACCTTTCCTCTATCATCACCAGTAGGTCAAACTTTTCACTTATCCTGTCAAATATCTCAACATCCACTGGATGGACATTCATGGTTCCCAGACGATGTATCCTGATGACTTTGGTGACGCCTGGCTTTTCCTTGAGCGCCACCATGAGGTTGTTATTTGT
Source organism: Sebastes umbrosus (assembly GCF_015220745.1). Taxonomy (NCBI): domain Eukaryota; kingdom Metazoa; phylum Chordata; class Actinopteri; order Perciformes; family Sebastidae; genus Sebastes; species Sebastes umbrosus. The sequence continues at coordinate 6,340,167 of NC_051271.1, forward strand.
GGTTTTGAGTGAAATAACTCAACAACTATTGCCATGAAATTTGACACCGACATTCATGTTCCCTTCAAAATGACAATAACTGCGGTGTTTCCCATCAACCTCAGCTGTACGTTGTGTTTAGTGCCAATTACCAAATGTCAGCATACTAACAAGCTAATCTAAGATGTTCAACATGGTAAACAATCAGGCTGTTCTCGTACACTGTTTGTATATATCCCACGGAATCAATTCGTATGTAATCTATGTAATTGTGAACCAAGAAGTGTAAAGAGCGACAAACACCGCGAAGGGAGGAGGTAGGGGTGGATGGATGGGTCAAAAAAACACCGGTCTCTCACCCGGTGTTCGTACCCTGTGTGAAACCAGAAGTCAACATTGATTTATTTGTCACGTAACTTAAGTTTCACCACTTCCTGAGTTATTTCAACCCAAACCACGATCTTTGCCTAAACCTAACTAAGTAGTTTTTGTCACGTAACTTCCGTACTTAAGTCACGCCACTTCTGGTGTTATTTTAACCCAAACCACGATCTTTTCCTAAACCTAAATAAATAGTTTTGTTGCATAAACCTAATCAAGTTGTTTCCTGTGAAGACAGAAGTTTATTTTGAAAAGACTGGAGCAGAAATTAAAGAAAATACAGCCTCACAGTCTTGTTAAAAAAACACAAAACATAATCTTGTTGGTTTGGCATCAGAAAAGAAACAAACATCCTCCGAGACATTTCATCGGCATGGGTCATTCTAATTTGCTGCCTTTGGTCATATGTGCTGCGTTTCTTCTATATTTAAACCAAATGCTTAATTATAAATAGTCCCCTGAAATCAAACTCTTGCAAATAAATGCTCCGAGCAACATTCGACCACCCGAAAGCAACAGATTAGTAGTTTTGTTTACCTGGAACATCAACACAGTCTATTTACCAACATAGCAAACACACAGCGAGGAGCGCTTGGTGCTACATCCCATGCTGGAGGGGAGGTAAGACTACATCATCTCCCTCATTATTTGACAGTTATCCTAGGGTAGGTCTTACACTATAATCACTATAATCCACTCCGCTATGGGGGTAATGGTAGGGATGGATGGCACTGGTTACCATAGAAACGAGCGATGATAATGAAGTGTGTCAGCATATAGCTATCTATAGCCTGTCTAATTTGTGTGTATACGTGAGTGTGTATGTGTCCGTGTGTGTGTGTGTGTGTGAGTGCGTGTGTGTGGGCTGAGCAGATAGTTCTTCCAAAGATGCATTGCACCTGTGTGTGGGCTGAAGGCATAGCAGAACAGCATGATGACCAGTGTGCGCGAGTGTATTCTTATCCTGAGTGTAAAAGTATCCTTCGTAATGCACTGTGGAAGCAAAGCTTTCGAAACTTTCTAACAGCAAGTGCAAAGTGGATTACATAATAGATTACATGTTCAATAGCACACTGCGTTTTGTGCCCACATGTAAAGCGTTGACATACCTGAGGGACTTAAAGCAGCAGTGGGTAGAATTGGAGCAAATATGATTTAAAAAAATATATCAAACGGTCACTATATCCTGACAGTAGTGCATGAGACAGATAACCTGGAAAAAATCATGTGCCTCTGTGTCCTCCGGTGCTCCTAATGGCATCTGCAAGATTTCACAGACCGGAGGAAAAACAACCAATCAGCCGTCTCTGAGCAGCTGTCAATCACTCGCAAACTCCGATCAAACGGTCAAACTAGGCAGCGCTGATCAAATATGAATCAATATTCTGTTTCTGTAACGCCTATCTCTTACCTAAAATGTTTTAAGAATCATCTTGTAGTGTGCTGTTTAGCTGTAAAATGAGAAAGTTTGTGACCCGGCAGCCATGTTGAGATCAGTTGAGGAAATACCAAGCACCGCCCACCAGCCGGAGTACAGCCAATAGGAACGTTCTCTCTCTGAAATGACCTGTGATTGGCCAAAGTCTCCCGTCACGGGCTAGATTTTCTAAAGCCTAAGAACAGAGTCGGACAGAAGTCTAGTTTTCTCTCAGAACACTTGAATTACAATATGCTGAAAGGTTATTATGGAATTTTTGCCCAATGATGCCAAAAACATTCCTCCTACTGCAGCTTTAATGAAATAATTAGGAGTAAAGATGGAACGCTTTATTAAAAAGTTCCACAATTTTACAAAAACACTGTTTTACAGTTGCCCGGTAGAAATCATGTTTTGAATAGCAAAGGAATGGAAGTTGTTCCTCCTAGACATGCTAAACCCATCGGCCTTTCTATGTTGCCTGACCTGCTTCACATTAAGAGCCTAAAAGAGCTCTAGAAAACAAACAGTAAGACCTTCACATGTACGTTTATACTCTTTTAAAGCTGCTGGGGTTACAGTGATGACAGGTGACATCATTCTCCCTGACACAATATTAAAGAGCTGCTCAGAAACCACTGGCTGCATCAAACCATAGATGACTTCCTTCTTCATATTTCATGCAACTCTCTACTTCTGTCTATCTCTTTTCTTTCTTTGTATTTTACAGCAAGTAACTCGCATGGAAGCATCTGCCGAACCTCCTCTTACCATCTCCATCTGTCTGCCCTCATCCTCATCTCTGGTAAATCTTTCCTACTCATCTCTGCAGACTTATCGTAAAAAGTAGGGGTGAAAAAAAAAATCAATTCACCTTTGTATCACGATATTTGTTTACGATTTTGAAATACATTTTTTTAATGCCAGAATCGCTTTTATTGTTGTAGTCTGGGTAACATGACGTCATATCCGTTCCGTATCCGTCAACCAAAACAAACCGCTGCAAACCGAAACGGGAAAGTTCAAGACGGTGGAGGGTCCACGTGGATACGACCTGCACCCTCACATTTTAAATCCAAAGTGGTAAACACTACACATCCAGTAAAGTATGGAAACACTTTGGGTGTCACACATTGCCAGGAAAAGCAGAGCTAGACATCACGGCTAAAGCTGCATGCTAACTCTGTCATGGACAGGAAACGTTATCGTGTTGTGGTAACGTGCGGTCAAGCCAGCCATCATCCCATCACCCCGGTCATATCAGCCGACGCTATAGTAAAGTATACTATATTTAGTATAGTAAATAAATAAAAAAATGCCCCTAATTTGTGAGGGAAATTTCTTTATTCTATTATTTGACTGATATATTTGACTTCAAGACATCTCTGATTACATACATGCTGAAAAACAAACATTTTTACTGAGTTAATTTAGATATTTTCCAAAGTAAGTGTATGATTCAACTTTTTCCCATGGTCTAGTGTTAAAAAAGTTAACCAAAATCGCAATGAATTGTAAAACATATTAAATCGGCACCCAAGTATCGTGATAGTATTGCATCGGGAGATAGGTGTATCGTCCCAGACCTAGTAAAAAGAAGAAAAGAAAAGCACTATAAGAATGGAGAAAAAGCCGCCGATTGTCCTGCTCTGCCTCGTCTTGCACCATCTCTGAGTCTCTGTGGAGTTAAAGCAGGGACTAGCAGCTACTGCACAAGTACAAGTTATAAAAAAATCAGCTCTGTGCCTTTGAACACGTATACAAATACACACACACGCTACGCATATGAAACTACAAGAGAGTGAAAAAGGACCACCGGAACATTAAATTAGATTTGATCAGATGACAACTCACGCTTCATAGCCTCCAGTAGTGAAAGCTGGTCAGAAATGAAGGCAAACAGTTAACAATGCAGCCAAAGCCCTAATCAGTGTCAGAGCACACACTACATGGCTGGCCGCTGATAGTGTAGCCAAATAAACACGAGGCCACTTTAAAGCCATTTTCACGCTCAAGTGATAGCATTATCGATGCAGCATTTGCTGAAGTAATGGAGACATTACTGTACAGGCCCAAATCACCACGATGATGAGCACCACAATGTGTTTATGTGATAATGTTTCTCCTAAGCCTCTTCATAAGAGGGTCACACACTCTGGGCTGACCGGAGGATTACACTCCAATAGGAGGGGTTGGATGAAAAAGGAAAATGGACACGTCGTGGTGTGTTATTTACATGCTGTGCTGCATTAAAGGGACTCTATGTAAGAATCAGAAATTGCTTGTTAACAGCGACACCTGTGGCCGTTAAGTCAACGAAAGTCAGCATCCTGTTGCTCGCGCTCGCACTCACGCTCGCTCTACATAGACATGAGCCTCCCGACCGCGGTCAGAAGGCACCGCAGCCCCAGTCGGAGACGATAACGTTACTCACTCCGGAGCCCCCTAACCCGACCCGCAATGATTTATACGTGTAAGAAGTTACAAACAGTCCCCTTTAAAACATTTATTTGCTGTCAAGTGCCAGTGGTTGCTCATTTTTGGACATTGAAGCAACAGAAAGTCTGGCTCTTGTGTAAATTCAGGCTTTTTATTTCACAAGGTCGCAGTAAAATTCCAAAGCCCTATATTTGAGTTGGTGGAGTGTGTTTTATATTCAGACAACCTTCAACAAATCAAGTGGTGGCCAAGAGTCGTGGTTAACCTTCCCGGTTTTGAAAGGCAGCCCATGGCTTGAGGAAAAAATAGACAAAAGGTGACAAAGATTGGACCAACAAAATGTATTTTTAGCAGCGCTAAAAATACATTCAGGGACTACATACAGGGGGAAACAAAGCAACCCTGAAATCATAATAGTGCTCATAATCCGCCTCTCTAAACCATTTCCCTGCATCACAGCCAGAATCCAAATTCATTTACTGCTGTGTTTGTTGTGTCGTAATCTCCGACACTTTATTCTGACAGCAAAGTGATGTGTTTACTCAGTTCGTCGTGTTAAGCCCCCCCCCTCTGCTTTTGGCAGGAATCTGTTCAATAATTCAGGGGTTGCGGAAATTTGGACAAATAATAATGGGATGGAACTGCAGAGTGTGTTTGAGCCAGTCAAACGTAAGAGCTGTTACGGAGGGCCGAGCCCCACCGATTTCAAGGTAAGTCATTTGTGAGCAGATAACTGTTAACCCTAACCTAAATAAAACTGAACTAAAAGACCCAAGAAAATGGGACCACCATGCCAGACGTTGACAACGGTGTTTTGAGCAGTGTTTACAACACCAACTATGCACATTCTTGACTCTCGACAAACTCATCTGCTGTTGTAGATGTTCACACTAGTCAGCTTCAATGTGTGAATCTACAGTGTCACAGACAGTGAACCCTCACACATTATAATATCCCACATGACTACATCTGTTTTTCCTCCCCAAGTATCAACACTGTATGATTAATACAAAACATGAGCATCATCTCTACGTCATCGCCAATTTACCGTCATCATTTCTGACGCTGTATGACGTCCCTGGGAGCAAAAGTACAGCCTTGTTGCCATTGGCACTGACTTATTATTCCACGCGTCACTACTTCAGAAAAAAAACCAATGAATAAACTATTGCATGTAATTCCTGGCATCTTCCTTCCTGTCAGAGTGGCTCAACCACCAAAGCCTGTGAAATCTCCTCTGATAAACAACAAAGAAATGAGTCCACTTGTAGGTGCGCCGCTGAGTGCAGCGAATGAATGTCTGTAATGTCAAGTGCTGTAAAAGAGGCTGCGAAGCTTCATCTCTCACGTAATTCCATTAACACACCATCATCTCATCTGTCCAGAGAGCCTCTCAGCCTTTTACCATATTTGTACACATTTGGGTGACATTCATTTTATACAAAAAGGTCTATTCACAATTATACTAGAGAACAAATCCTTTGAATGCTGAGGTACAACAAATGCTGAGGTACAACAGTGTCACACAGTAGCAGTTTCAGTGAAGATGTCCACATTGAACAAAGCGAGAAAAGAGGTGGCTTTGGTCTAAAGGATCTGCTTTGTCTCTATTTTCAGCCACACGTTTACAGATTTAGCAGCCACCTTCAGATTGCGGCTGCTGGTAGAAAACGGCTCTCATCCCTCCTGTGATTTGCTGGTGCAGCGGAGAGATGGTGGAAGAAATCCTCTTTCTCTCCATGGTGACACGAGGCAGTTTCATACTGTAATAATTAACTTTGCAAAACGTCGCCTAGAAGTGTACGATTCAACTTTTGCCCATGATCTAGTGTTAAAAAAGTTAACAAAGATTGCAATAAATCATAACATCGAATCGCAATACATATCGAATCGGCACCCAAGTATCGTGATAGTATCGAATCAGGAGATAGGTGTATTGTCCCAGCCATACACAACAGACTTCATCTGAGCATCTCAGGACTGGAGTGGTGGAGGCTGCTAACGAGATGCAGGTCGCCAAACAGCTAATAGGATAGAGAAAATGACAATGTGCCCCTGTGATGTGTGTATGCATGTTACTGTTAAATAATAGAAAACAAGCACACTTCTACTCAAAGTGTGTTCGAGAGAGAGACAAACAGATAAATGAAAGAGCCCCTCTCTCCGGAGTGCGACTGTCAGAAAAGCGTGACGATCTCGTGCAGCTCTCGTTTTATGAAACAGCCTTTCTGGTGATACGATACACACACACACACACAAGCACACCGACGCGTAAGCGCACACACACAGCCATCTAGGAAATGAGAATGGGCCTCATCCGTGGATAATGGTCCATCACAACTCATGATGGTTTTCTCTAGAAGAGTAAATGGCAGTAAATGGGATGTTGATTGAATCACAGCACTGTCATGTAGACCAGATGGCAAACAAAAAAAGGCCTTGCACCTTACCATGACACCAAAGAGAGAAACAAACAGCGTCTAATGGGCCGCATTTCCTAAACAAACCTTGGAGTGGGTGGGGGGTGGAGGTCTAAACATAAAAAGACAATAAAAACAATATTCTGAATGAATGGGTAGCAATAGGAACGCTCAGTAGGAACGCTCTCTCTCTGAAATGACCTGTGATTGGCCAAAGTCTCCCTTCACGGGCTAGATTTTTATAAAGCCTGAAAACAGAGCCATGAGGAGGTGCAGAAGTCTAGTTTTCTCTCAGAACACTTGAATTACAATATGCTGAAAAGTTATTATGGAATTTTTGCCCAATGACGCCAAAAACTGTCTACTGCAGGTTTAAGGGGTGGGAAAAAACATCTGCCGTAGCATAGTGGGATTAAAGTCGGATTCTCTTAGCACCGTGCTTGTCTTTTCCTAAGTCCTTATAAATTCCCCATCACACCTTTCCTTGACCTCATGACATTTTCCATCGAGGTCAAGGTAAAGTGGTTAGGAAAAGACATAGGACATCATTTTTTTTTAACTATTCAACCTCAGCGCAAGAATGGATCCCCCGTGTTGGCAAACATCCCCCTAATAAACCATAACCCCCGGCCTCCCTCTGTGAACGGGGACAAGAGAGTGAGAATGTTTCCGCAGGGTCAGTAAAGTCTCACTTTACACAACTTCATATTACATTTCATTACATCACGCATTCTAAACACAGGAACACCCCCAGCCCTCCAGGGACACTGTCTTCTTTAATTACCTTGCATAAAAGAAACAGTTTGATTTGTCTGGAAAGAAGCCTCGCTGTGCTCGCTGAGTAACAGCACGTTTGTTCTCACTGCTTTTCAGCTCTCCCGGCCCCGTGGATACATGAAATGAACTGCTGGCGTCATGGAAACATGCTCTGGGATTGAACAAAGGCAACCAATCTTGTTAAAGAGCCCTTAACAAACCGGCAATCGCGGGAAAGTTGTTGTTGTTTTTTCTCTAACACCAATGAAGTAACCACGGGGTAAGAGACGCTACTGATGAAACCTTATACTGCCTTTTGTGGAAATTTTACACAAAATAACAAACGCCTTTAATCCAATTATTAGTGCCTTAAGCCATGGAAGGTAGTGTTGCGTGAAATGGTTCAAATTGTTCAATGTCATGCTTGAGGGCTGAGACGATGTCTGTGCAACACAAACACTTCTGTGCACATCTATGGCAGATAATCCCTGTGAGAAAAAGCACAATATGACACAGCAGTTCTAATCCTATTACAGTACTTCATGGGTCCACTACAATACAATACAATACCACTACATCAGGTGCTGACTGCACTGCAGCGTGCCAGCTGCTTTTAGACAAATGGTTTTCTGTGTCGTGCGTGTGTTTTCACCTGTGCAGATGCAGGTGTGCATCCCAAATGAGGCTTCAGTGATGTGTGTGAACTCTTATGTGGTTTTTGGCTAAATGTGGGGCGCACTGCATTACAACATGTTCATTCTCTTCGATGAATTCTGGCGTGTCCGTTGCTCGCAGAGATGCTTACGCCTTTAAAAAATACCGGGGTGAGCCAGCAACCCAGGTGTCCTTCCAGCCATCCATCCGGCCATTCATTCAAGCAGCCCGGCCCACATCCTCCCATTTACACAGTCATCCATCTCAGAGTCAAACCATCTATGCTCTCAGCCTGCCAACAGCACCAAAAACAAGCAACTTCCCTTTGCAAAAAGTCATCACAGGATCTCAAGGGTGACATAGAAAGAATCGAAAGTATGGTGGTCAAAAAATGGTTACACCATGTTCCTCCTGCATGGGTCTGATTACGGTCTTTCACAATCGCATGGTGCCATAATCCTTCAGTTATTGCCAGAGTTAACACCCCATCAAACAGCCAATCGGCCAACGGGAAAGACCGTCCATTGATTACATCAAATAGATTCAAAACACATGGATGTTCAGTTAATTAAGCTTTCAATGGGTGTCTTTTCACCGGCCTTCGCTGAATGTCATTATGCTCTGAGTCACTATGATTAATGGAAAGAAAAAAAAGAGTCAGGCGTTCTGCAAAGAAAACCTGCTTCAGTTTTTGTTTTTCCAAGGCTGTCCTCGACCAAAGAAATTCTTAGTCGACTAACACTCATATGATTTTGTTGACTAACCGATAGGGGTGGGGGGAAAAAAATCGATACAGCATAGTATCGCGATATTTTGCGAGGTAATATTGTATCGATACACAGACGTCAAGTATCAATCTTTATTATATAAACTATTAATCTCTTTACAACACACATACATACGGTCTGTCAGCGCGGCGTAACGTTAGCGAGTGTCCGACAGACCGTGCGTGTGTGGCGGCGGTGAGTGCGAGGTTGTCGGTGGCGTCATAGCTGTGAACGTAGCGGTAACAGTGTGTGTACAGTTTATCTGTGAATAAATGCTAGAACTCCTCAAGACCCAAGCCAAGCTCCTGTATCCTGCAACTCCAGCTCAGTGTCTCTTAAGGTGGGCTGTTAAGGTGGACCAGCTTTTCTCCTTTAAGTGACAAGATGCTCCTCTGAGTTTTGTTCAGCTTTTTAATTAAATTTTATGTATTTCTTTTAATCGTTTAACCGATAGCGATAATCGGTTAAAATTCTTAATGTCGATTAACGGTTAAATAGTTATTAATATCCCTATAATGGACTAAAGAAATCTTAGTCGACAAAGACCACAACAACCAATTAGTCGACTAATAAACTAAGAGGGAGCAGCCCTGTGTTTTTCCCCGTCAAATCATTATTCAGCTGGATAACAATTATAAGGTGCTCTTTTCACCGCACACAGACAAAGCTATTAGAGTGCGAAGTCGAAGCTGTGTTGAAAACCTCAGATTCATCAACCATGTTAAAGGCGGACTTTTGAAAGCAGGCGTGCTGCAGGAGGCCGCACAGCGACTCGGGTCAGCCAAAGCTTGGGCGATGTCAGCATTTTTGTCGCGAGCTTGAAAAAGGGCACGTCAGCCAAAGACACGGAGGTGCAAGTGAGAGCTACTGCAGCAGAGCAAGACATAAATGGTCGACAGACACGGTGAGAGCAGGAGAAGGAACAGATCTATCTGTGTCCCCTGTGATGCATCACCTCTCTAACCCTACCAGGGAGAAAAAATGGCTACGGTGGCTGATGAATGGCCCCACTCGCAGAGGAGAACAGAGCAGAGTGATCCCTCAGGGGACTGAAAGGGGAAAATGATTATTTCTTGGCTAAGTGGTTCTGGTTAGAGTTACAACTAAATCTTGTCTGAGATGGAACTTTAAACCGATACTCAAACACAGGAGCTACACTGTGACTGAACTCCTCCAGAGTTACAGACTTTATCCAGACCTGAATTTCTTGATTCGTTTCTGCTGAGTCATCCTGGTTCTTTTTGTTACACAATGGACAATAAACTTAATAGCAGCAAATGATTACATGTTGGATGGTTCCAAATGTTTTTGCAATTTCAAAACTCTAATCTAGACCAGAGGATGTCTTTTTTTTCATATTCCAGATGTTCCAGGGGGGACATTGTAATTGTAAAAAAGACAATTTGTATAAAAGTACCACATAAAAAAGTTATCAAGTCAGCAACCTTGCCAGAAACAATCAGCCATGTAAGGGATAAAGGGATACCAGAAATTCCTTTAAAGGAATAGTTTCACATTTTGGAAAATACACTTTCTTGCAGAGAGTTAGGTGACAAGGTCGATACCGCTCACATATGTGTCCATTAAATATGAAGCTACACAGCCAGCAGCCAGTTAGCTTATCATAGCATAAAGACTGGCAACAGAGGGAAACCTGGTATTATCCATATGATACCAATACCAGCGAAATTCCCCGATTCTCGATACCAATTTGATACCACGGTAAAAATAAATTAATCCAATGTACTTTAACATGCACTCCTTTATTACCGTCTGCATACTAGTTTTTGTAAAGGAAGTTAAACAGGTCATAATTCCCTCTCTGTTATCTATTTTAATACACGCAGCATCGTTGCTGCTACAGTAACTGTCTCCGTAGTCTCTGTTTTGCACAGACACTGCAGCTGGCGATAAATGAATGATTTAACCTGTTTGTGCGTCGGCTTTTTGTTGCAGCTGGACGACTTGTTAGGCACTAAAAATAGCAACGCTGCATGCGGCGCACTAATGTTGTCGGTTAACGGTTAATAATCGGTTAACGAGGGGAAAAAAATCTAAATTAGCATCCCTAATCCTCACTGTAACAACAAGACTCCACATGACAATAACACCCCGCAGAACCACAACTTGTTGTTTTTACACTTTGTATGGAGTAAACAATGAGATAGAACGTGTTAATTAGAGTGTTAGAAGTGTTGGTAGATGGATTTTATTAGTAGGCATTACTTGCTGGAAGTAAAAATGAATAAATGAAGAAAACGGAGGGAAAAGGCAGCAGAAGCATACCAAGCAGGCACACACCCAGACCAGCAAGAGATGATTAAGAGGAACGAGAGGCTCACAGAACAGCTCCTGCACTCTGGTATTGCTAAATGATTACTTCAGCATTGTGTTTGTTAAACTTGTATAAACACTGCATGACTAGCCGGTCCAACATCTGCAGTAGTAAGGCTGTGATGACGCAACACGGCCGAGCAGCAGACAGTAATCTCTTCCCAGAGACGATACACAGAGAGACGTGACCTCGCATGTCCCTGCGACTCCAAATCTAAGCACACCCACTATTAGTGCATGACCCTGGGGAATATCAAAGGGAAATAAAATCTCCCAGAACTTTCCGCATTACCCCCCCACTCCTTTCCTCTTCCCTTCTCTTTCCATCCTCTCTGCCATCCTTCTGTCCCCGTCCCCTAAACCCCAAGTACTTTATCCTTACTCGCCATCCATCCTTTCCGTCTTCCATTCCGTTCAACCTCTCCCTTTGGACGGTCAGGAAACTCAAATTTAAGGAGGCGAGGGATGATACTCAGCTCAATGTGTGTAACCACGATAAGAAAAAGAACCACCAGCTCCTCCACGTTTCCTCCTCCTGCACCATTAAGGAGTCTTCTTTCTAAGTTAGAACTGTCAACAAACAATGATGCCCTGCTTCCTGGGATTGATCCAAAGAGGGTTTTATCTGTGCAAAAAAGACAAACGGAAGCAAAGTGCAGCGTCTATCTGAGCAGCAACAACGGCCATTCTGCTTCTCGTTTGCTAAAATATGTGACACTAATGCATCCATCCCCTTTTTAATGTTAAAATATGAGTACTAAGGGTGGGATATGAGCTGCACCCTCACATTTTAAATCCAAAGTGGTAAACACTACACATCCAGTAAAGTATGGAAACACTTTGGGTTTCACACATTGCCAGGAAAAGCAGAGCTAGACATCACGGCTAAAGCTGCATGCTAACTCTGTCATGGACAGGAAACGTTATCGTATCGCGGTGACGTGCGGTCAAGCCGGCCATCACTCTCATCTCCGTGGTCAAATCAGCCGACGCTACGACTATAGAGCACCCATATACTGACATTTATGTTAAATGCATTCAAACGGCCCCGATGTAGCTGACCATGGATGGATAAAGAGAACAGAGCTGACGGGAGAGCTAGCGACGGACTTGGAGAAGTTAGCGGAAGTATACATGTGTGACTTGTATAAGTGTATCGTCCCTGCCCTAATGAGTACAGTGTAAAAAAGCTTTTCCCACAGATGTACAATATGCAACTCACTTCTAATTATATTTTATTTCAAAGGAATTCAAAAGGAATATCCTGTTTTGCTTGATCATACGTATCCTTATGAACTTTCATCATGGCCTTTCAGCTTGACAATAACCAGACGTTTGGCCTGCATTGTGAAAGAAGTGTTTGTCTCTGTGGCAATTTATAGTGACAGGAAGTTTCATACATACAGTAGGTGGTGAAAGAAAGAAAGAAAGAAAGAAAGAAAAAAAGAAAAAAGAAAGAAAGAAAAGTCTCTTTTGGAATAATAGCGGAATTCAATGCATGAATTCACAGATTGAGCCTTTAATTACACCGTTCCTGCTCCCCATGACAACCATCTGTTCACAAGTTCAACGCACGTGACGAGAAAGCTCTCACTACTCCTCTGGGCTTGAAATACATGCACGGTGAGGGCTCACAGTTGATTTACGGAACGGAAAATGCATGCAAACACCCATATAACACACACATGTCACACACACACACTGCAAAGGTATTTAAGAAGAGTAAAAAGGTCTGCATGCATAGACAGTCTCCCCATGACACCCTCGTATTAGAAGATTACGTGTGCCTTTTTGACCACAGGTTTCTGCATGAGTCAGTGTGGTGGAACGCCTTTCTCTCTGCTTGTAGCGTTGGCGGCCTAGCGGCCAGAGGGGAAAAACAAACTTATTGTTCTTCTTTAAACTTGCACTTGGCAAGGGTTTCATGTAAATGTGCAGCCACTCCGTCAGCCTAGAACACAGGATGCATCTCATTCCACAGTGATGAGTGATCTCCTATACAGTATGTGTAAAAGGTTTGAAAGCCAGACGTCTTTGATCTGCCTTCATCTCTCTCTTTCCTTCCTAAAAATAACTTTGTTTGAATAAAAAATAATGATTTGCCCGAGGCACTGCTTGTTTAAGCTTCATGATATTTCTCCAGAGAAGAGCAAACCTCATCTGGGTTTTCATCAGCAGCTGAATTGGCAAGATGTCAGTGGGGACGCTGGTGCTCTGCAGCCAGTTGGGATGCACTGATCCAACTTTTTCAGTCCCGATACCGATACCTGGGCTTTGTGTATCGGCCGATACCGAGTACCGATCCGACAGCAGTGTTTAATTAACAAGCAGCTGTATGCCTTACTGTGTGGAAGTGACTTGGCTCTTTCTTTTATGTGTAAAGCAACATCATGCAGGCTTGACTTAATAGCAGCTTCTGCACATGTAAACCAAAGATACATTTCTGCCTTTTGCAAGCAAAAAGTAGATGAAGTATTTCCTTTTCTATTCTATCTCTTAATCTTTCCACTAGCGCCACCATTAGGACAAAATTGATTTCTCCAGTACTTTTTTTTTGTGACGAAATATTAGCAAAACTAATGACATTCCCATCAGCCTCAGCGGTGCTTTGTGTTTAGTGCTAATTGGCATATGTTGCTAAGCATACTAACATCGTAGACTAAAGACACAGCAAGCTGACGGTCGTCCGTCGGACAGTTTGGGGCCGTAGGTGAGCATTCGTCGCCCTGGTTTTCGCTGTTTGTCCTGCACCGTCAACTTTAGTCTGCCCGTGTCATAGGCATTTTGGCCGATTCAGCATGTTGAATCGGCGGCGGAGCCCGTCGGTGAGACAAATCACTCTGATTGGCTGTTCAGCTTAAACAATGATTTCCTAACTTTGTAAAACTAAATGTAACAAATAAATACATAGATATAAACTTACTTCAACAACTTGGTAAAACATCTTAAAAATGAATAGGAATTACCAAAGTGTAAACCTTTTTAATGGAGCAACAAATTAGTCAAAACAGGAGTTAAAATTCCAGTATATAATGTATATAAACGTAGAATTGTCACCGATATCCGATCCACCTATTTGAGGCAGTATCGGCCCGATATCTGATCGGGTATCGGTATTGGTGCATCCCTGAAATCTGACGCAGTTAGCTGCAAGTTACATGTTGTTGTAAACCATAGTATAGAGCAAGAGATTGAAGGGGAAGGAAGTGTGAAAAAAATGTGTTAAAAGGTTTGAAAGCAAGCATCTTTTATCTGCCTTCATCTCTCTTTATCTTCACTTCCTAAAAATAACTTCTAAATATTTGGCCGAGGCACTGTTTGTGTAAGCTTCGTGATGCTTTCTCCAGAGAACAGCAAACCTCACCTGGGTTTTCTGCAGCCAGACTGCATTATTACCCCACCTGACTACCAACCCTCAACTACTACAACAAGAAAAACCCCAACAACACAAGACAACCATAGAGATAAGAGTAAGAAAAACAATGACATGGGTGATAATTGGAAAAGGTGCTGCTGTTTGTGCTGTATAACATGCATGCATGCCAGGACAAGAGAGCAATCATCTTCACCTTCTAATTTTAGACTTTGAATGGTGAGACCCAGTAGACATAATAGGCTGACATCAAGCACAAGTCATAGCCTATAAACACCACTAAGTGTGTAGAGACTGCTGCTCTGCATTGTGTT